>NW_006922497.1:442942-478829 GCF_000298275.1 Orycteropus afer afer | reverse complement strand
TGAACTTGCATATGAGCAGTTGATGGTCTGTTCCACAATCAGCTCCTGGCCTGGTTTTGGCTGAAGATATTGAGCTTTTCCACCGCCTCTTGCCACAAATGTAGTCAATATGATTTCTGTGTGTTCCATCTGGTGAAGTCCATATGTACAGCTACTGTTTGTGTTGTTGAAAAAAAGGTGTTTGCAGTGAACACGTTGTTGGTCTTGCAAAATTGTACTATGCAAGTTCCAGCATCATTTCTGTCACCGAGGCCAAATTTTTCAACTGCCAGTGATTCTTCTTTGTTTCCAACTTTTGCATTCCAGTCACCAGTGATAATTAACACATCCTAATCACAAGTTCGGTCAAATTCAGACTGTAGAAGTTGATAAAAATCTTCAGTTTCCTCATGTTTGGCTTTGGTGGCTGGGGCATAAATTTGAATAATAGTCATATTAATGGGTCTTCCTTGTAGGCGTATGGATATTATCCTATCACTGACAGCATTGTACTTCTGGACAGATCTTGAAACATCCTTTGTGATGATGAATGTCATGCTATTCCTCTTTAAACTGTCCTTTCTGGCATTATAGATCATATGGTTGTCTGATTCAAAATGGCCAAAACCAGTCCATTTCAGCTCAGTAACGCCTAGTATATCAATCTTTATGTGTTGCATTTCATTTTTGACAACTTCGAATTTTCCTGGATTCATACTTCATACATTCCATGTTCTGATTATGAATGGATGTTTGCCACTGTTCCTCCTCAATTTGAGTGGTGCCACATCAGCAAATGGAGGTCTCAAAAGCTTTACCTTATCCATATGAGAAAGGCTGATTTTACTCTGATAATGCAGGTCTTTCCCAGTCTCCTACTTTGAGAGCTTTCTAAGCTAAGTGACTCATCTTCTTCCTCTGTATTGGACAATGTTTCCAAACTATTCATAAAGTTGCACAGTAATGTATCAGACAGTGTTTCTCAGTTATTCATAAGTTTTTTTTTCTGGCCAAGTCTTTAAGAAGTTGATGGCCTCCTCCTTCTTCCTAGTCTGTCTCAGTCTGCAAGCCGGGCTGATAGCTGTGCAACAGGTGCACCCCACTGGGTTTGAAATACCATGGCACAGCCTCAAAACTCACAGCAACATGTCACCACAGTAGGACAAACCAACTGACAAGTTTGTCTCCCTTAGCTGTTGGAAACCCCTGCAACCACCCTTACCTGGATCCCTGCAGCTAACTCCTCGATCTGTTCCAGTCCCCTTTGCCTTTTCTGTCCTGTCTCTGCTTCCTGCCTCACTGCTTATGGTGGGTGGCCTGGGTTCCCGGCTACCTGCAGTTGACTCCTCGATCTGTTCCTATCCCCTTTGCCTTTTCTGTCCTCTCCCTGCTTCCCACCTCGCTGCCTGTTCTTAGGTCCCTGGAATCTGAATGAGAATGCTATCAATTTAAATATTCAAAATGGCCACTGCTTGTAAACATTCAAAATGGCTGCACCCTCGGTCACTTTAAATATCCAAAATGGCTGCCTAGTGTAAACAATCAAAATAGCTGCACCCTCTGGACAAACAAGAAGGTCAGTGAAAAAAACAAGAAAATCTGCAATATCTTTTCAGTCATACAGGTCTGGAGTGTCCTTGGGGTTACTCGGATATCTTCTGAAGGCTAGAAGTCTGAATTCCAGGCGCTGGCTTCCAGGGAGGTGTAGTGCTCTCTATATCTTAATCCAGCCTAATCCAACATCTGTTGACTCCAAGAGTTTAGGCGTGTTTAAGGTCCTCCTCAGGGATCCATGTCAGACAAAGTTTTAGAAGTGTGATGAAGGTGCTCTTGAATCTGTTTGAGGACTTTGTTGGAATTGCTGACTGGTCCAAAGGGTCTGAGTGTTTAAGCCTTCTACCACCATTATTACCCATGGTTCTGTGGTTGAGATGGAAATTGATGGGGCCTGTTCAGGCCTGGGCACCCTCAGTCTTCAGCGGCAAGGCCAAGGATTTCAGGGAGCTCCAATCCAGACTCAGAGGAGGGTATTTTTGGAACAGATGCAATCCTGCCTCAAGGGGCTTGATTGTAGTCTGACTTCCAGTGTTCCTCCTTGCCACATGTTGGCAAAGGCCCAGGCAGGGGTCTTGGGTTTAGGCAGGATTTGGCCCACTGGCCCCCTTCACATTTGAAGCACCGTCCTGGAGGAGGCTCACGTTTACCTCTCCACAGTCCCGGAGGAGGTTTAAGAGTGAGTTTACCTCTTGAGGACTGTTGCATGGAGCCTTGAAGGGTGGTGGCTAGGAGTTGGGCCTTTGCCTGATCTCATCTGTTTCTGTAGCCTTAATTCCTCATCTCTATTATTAAAAACCTTAAAGGTAAGGTTAAGAAGTCCTTTTGAGGGGTTTGAGAACCGTGTCCTGCTTCTGCAGTTTACGTCTTATGCCTGGAGCTGATTGGGAAATAAAAAAAGAAAAAAAAAAGTACTAATTTTCTGAATTAGTATATATTTACATTGTTTTATATTTTTTGTTTTTTATTCCTATTGCAAAAGAAAAAAAAAAGTTGTTTGTAGTGGTACTATATTATATCAAATCCAAATGTAAAAAATTAGAAAGATAACAATAAATATAATCAATCATAGAGCAGCTTCAGATAATTAACTCATTTTGAGTGCTTTTTTTATTTCCCTCCTTCCTTCCTTTTCCCGTTTTGCAACTTTTTAATCTATAATGAATAGGAATTTACTTTTAAAAATATGAGATCTTTTCAAACAAACACACATATAGAGTTGATAGCCTCTTGAAATCCTATAAATCTGTCACCATATTTTTTTTTTTTTCCAGGAGCTCTGGTGGCTTAGTGCTAAGGCATTTGGCTGCTAACCAGAAGGCTGGTGGTTCAAACCAATCAGCCGCTCCTTCCCAAAAGAAGATTGGACAAGCTACTTTCATAGTAGTACAATCTCAGAAACTCAAGGAAAGGTTGCTATGACTCGGATCTGACTCAATTGCAGTGCACTGCATTGCATATTTTTTTCCACAAATAACACATCCTTTCAATGTTTTATTGACAATTGCTTACTCCCTTACAGTGGCAAGTATTTCTGTAATGCTATTGTGTTTTTTTTTTTTTTTTTTAATAGCAACAAAATTGACATAGCAGCACATATGCATATACTTAAAAACAACTTGTCTGTCAGTGTGCTATGTACTATGGAGGTTTATGTGTTGCTGTGATGCTAGAAACTATGCCATCAGTGTTTCAAATACCAACAGGTTCACCAACGGTGAGCAGGTTTCAGGAGAGCTGCCAGATGATCATAGACTAGGAAGAGGGGCTTGGTGATTTAATCCCCCCCCAAAAAAATGGCAACTGAAAACCTTATGAATAGCAAGAGAACACTGTCTGATTGTCTAATATAGTGTCAGAATATGAGACCTTATGGATGAAAAGCACTCAAAATACGACCAGTATAAAGAACAACCTCCTCAAAGTAGAGTTGACCTTAATGACATTGATGGAGTAAAGGTTTTGGGACCTTGATTAGCTGATGTGGCAAAACTCAAAATGAGAAGAAATAGTTGCAAACATCCATTAACAATCAGAACACAGAATGAATGAAACATAAATGTAGGAAAATTGGAAGTTGTCAAAAATTAAATGGAATGCCTGAAAATCAATTTCATAGACTTATAATGAGCTGACATCCAGTGATACTGACTATTTTGATTTAGATCAAATACATGGTCTAATATGCAGGAATGGTAAATAAAAGAGAAATCACATAAAATCCTCATCAAAAATAACATGCCAGGATCTACTCTGGAATACAACACTGTCAGAAATTGGATAATATCCATACTCCTACAACAAAAACAAGTTAATACAACTATTGTTGAAATTTTCTCATCAACCATTAATCCCAAAGAGGAGGAAATAAAGATTTTTACCAACTCCTGTGAAATGAAAGTGATCAAAGTTGCATTGATAATTACTGGCAATTAGAATGCCAGTTGAAAACAAAGAAGAAATGAGAGCTGGAAAATATGGATTTGGTGATAGAAATGAGTCCTGAGATCGCATGATATAATTTTACAAGACTTACAATTTATTCATTGCAGATACCTTTTTCTGCAACATAAGCAGAGGCTATACATGTGGACCTCACCACGTAGAATATACAGGAATCCAATTGATTATATGTGTGGAAAGAGATGGTGGAGAAGTTTAATAGTATCATCAGTCAGAACAAAACTAGGGATCCACTGCAGAAAAGAACATCAAATGCTCATACGCAAGTTAAGTTGAAGCTGAAGAAAATTACAAATCCTCAAGACAGAGTATGACTTTCAGTATGTTTTTGTTATGTGCCATTGAGTCGGACCCAACTCATAACAACCCCTCCTTGGGTTTTCGAGGCAGTATCATTATGGAAGTAGATTGCCTAAACTTCCTTCTGGACTTACAGTATATTCCACCTGAATTTAGAAACCATTTCAAGAATAAATTTGATACATTGAACACTAAGAACCAAAGAACAAGTAAGTGGTGGAATGATATAGAGTACATCATAAAGAAAACAAAGTCATTAAAAAGACAAGAAAGAAAGAAAAGACTAAAATGGATGTCAGAAGAGAGTCTGAAACTTGTTCATGAAAGTAGAGTACTTAAGGCAAACAAAAGAAATGATGAAACAAAAGAACAGAACAGAAGATTTCAAAGGGATACAAAAACAAAAACAAAAACAAAAAAATCAAAGAATACAAAGTAAAGTACTAAATTTACAAATACCTGAATGTGGTAGTTAAGGTTTTGTATCAGCTTGGGTGGGAAGCTAGTTGTAGTTATTCCCCATGATGAGACTGGTAATCAGTTTCATGGTGGAATCTACTGGAGCAGTTGAGTAGCCTTGGGGATGTGGTCTGCTACCAGTATATAAGGAGAAGTTTTGAGAAGGTCTTGGCAGGTTTTGGGGATGCTTGGACCCTGTGTGTAGCAAAGTCTTCATTTAGTAGCCATGTTTCCTACTAATCTTGAGACTGTCTCTGGACTTGAACTAGTGGCCTACCATGTTGTGTAGTAATACTGGAACTGTGCCATTGTAATTGTTGACCTTGATTTTTTCAGCCACAGCAGCCAGCAGCTGCCTGAGTGAAAAGACCTCTCCAGCTTCAGTGGACTGTGAGCAAGAGGCAGAGATGAACCCCAAGGTTGAGGGGCTTTCATACACCCCCCAGAGCTGACAACTTGAACTTGGACTTCTAGCCTCCTAAACTGTAAGAGGGGAGCTCTGGTAGCATAGCGGCTAAGGCACTTGACTGCTAACCAGAAGACTGGTAGTTCAAACCCACCAGTCACTCCTCGGAAGGAAGATGGGGCAATCTACTTCCATAGTGGTACTGCCTCAGAAACCCAAGGAGGGGTTGCTATGAGTTGGGTCCGACTCAACAGCACATAACAACAACAACAACAAACTGTAAGAGAATAATCTCCTGTTGGTTAAAGCCATCCCATTTGTGGTATTTTCTGTTAAAACAGCACAAATAAACAAAACACTGAAGTTGGCAAATCAAAATGGAAGAAGATGCTTAAAATTGATCAAGCTGAAAGAAGTGAGAACAAAATTTAAGCTTGGAGTTGCAATACTGAAGAATTCTGTGGATAAAATATTGACCAATGAAGAAAGTATCAAAAAAAAAAAAAAAAATCCATACATAGAGTTAATTGTACCTAAAAGGATTGGTCAACATTGAACCATTTCAAAAGATATAGTTTATGATCAAAAAAGCATATTGAAGCATACTGAAGAAAGAAATTCAAGATACACTGAAAGCACTGCTGAAAAACAAGTTTCCTGGAATTTCAACAAGGAATGAAACACTAGAAGCACTCACTCTTCTATGCTAAGAAATTTTAAGAGAACTACCTGGCCAACCGAGATCTACATTTGTGCCCATTATAAAGAATGGTGATCTAACGGAAGGTGCAATACACCAACATCACTAATATCATGCACAAATAAAATATTGCTTAAGACAAGTCAAAAAGGATTGAAGCAGTGCATCAACAGGGAAGTATCAGAAATTCAAGCAGGATTTGGAAGAGGACATGGAATGAAGATTATTGATATTGTTGTAAAATAGATTTTGACTGAATACCAGATGTTTACCTTTTTTTTTTTTTTTTTTTACTATACAAAGCCAGTTGACTCAGTGGATTGTCATAAATTATGCATAACATTACCAAGAATGGGAATTCTATGACAGTTAGCTGTGTTCATGAATAACCAACATATACACCAAGAAGCAGTCATTTGAATATTCAACAGCATAATGCATGTTTTAAAATCAGGAGAGGCATGCATCATGGTTGTATCCTTTCTCCACACTTAATTCAATCTTATGTATAACTTATAATCTAAAAAGCAGCAATATATGATGAAAACAGCATCAAGATTGGAGGAAGACTCATTAACACCTAAGATACACAGAAGACAAAATCTTGCTTGCTGAGAATGAAGAGAACTTAAAACACTTACTGATGAAGATCAAAGACTACAGCCTCCAGATTACACCTTAACAACAGCATCAAAATCCTCACAACTGAAACAATAAGCAACATAATGATAAATGGAAAAAATAATGAAGTTGCCAAAGATTTCAGTTTACTCAGATCCACAATCAACACCCATGGAAGCAGCAGTCAAGAAATCAAATGGCATGTTGCATTGAACAAATCTCCTGCAAAAGTCCTCTTTGAAGATTCAAGTGTGAAGAATGTCTGACCCAGTCATCTCACATGCTAGCAAAAGCTGGACAATGAAGAAGGAAGAACAAAGAAGAACTGATGCATTTGAATTATATTTTGGCTAAGAATATTACATATACCATGGACTGCTAGAAGACTGAACAGATCTGTCTTGAAGAGGTAGAGCCAGAATTACCCTTTACAAGGGAAGATGGTGAGACTTTGTCTCATATACTTTGGATATGTTATCAGGAAAGCCAGACTCTGGAAAAGGACATCATGCTTTGCAAACTAGAAGATCAACGAAAAAGATGAAGACCATCAATAAGATGGATCAACAACAATAGGCTCAAATATAGTGACAACTGTGTGGCTACCCCAATAGACTCAAACATAGTGATAATTACGTGGATGACAAAAGGTTGGGTAGTGTTTCGTTCTACTGTGCATGGGTTTACTGTGAGTTGAAAGTGACTCAGTGGCACTTAAGAATAACACAAAACTTAAAAATGTTTTATAATCTTAGTTTTGAAAACTATAAATAATAACAACATAGATATAAGCAAAGTAATAATTATACATTGAATATTCATTTACAGATTTTTTAATATTTTAGATTTTTTTTTTTATTTTTAAAAGGAATGTACTGGTAAAAAGAACAGCAAACAGCTTTTCTTTTAATATTATATACTTTATTTTCAATAGAATATTTTTCATCCTAATGTGTACATCATCACACTTAACACAAAACATTAAATACAAATTTCAGTATCATGTTATTAGAGAACCACATTAATCTGAATAGATATAAACCAAGGTTCATGAGAATCTTGCACTAATACATTTACATAATCCATTTGTAAATTTCAGGGTTCTACTCTGCAGCATTTCAGTCTATGGAACTTCACCTGACATTTCTGTATTCAATTATAAAACTATACAAACAATTCAGTGCTGTCTAAAACTCCACCTCAGATTTAATATTTCCCTTTTCTTTCCCAAATGATAAAATATTAGAAGTTAGAGATGGCAAAGCTCTTCTAGGTCATCTTGTCTCTCTCTGTTTCAACATGGGATTTTTCCAGACAATATATTCTTAAACATTCCGCCTAAGAGAGATTTTAAATAAATCCAGTGTGAGAGCTTCTGCTATTTCCCATGGGATCCCATTCAGCAATCTAATGCATTCCAATAGAAACCGATTTCACATTCTCACTTAGGTTTTCATCTCTTGCCTTTCGCTACGGTTTGTTGAGTTTGGTGTCGGATGCTACTTTATTCTCCTGTCCTTCAGATACTGAACATTCTGCTACCTCCTCAATTTATAAGTGCATTATTTGGAAGGAAAAGCATTATTTGAATAATACAGGAACAATTCTGTATCATAACATGTTTATAATGCTGTGGAAATAACATTAAAATGTAATTAAATATAGCTTCAATTATTTTTACATACTGGATTTTGATAACTTGCATAAAAAGTTATGCTGCACCAGTCTCATTGGAACAGATTGATGATTTGCCTAAAATCAGCTGAAGCCAAACTAACAATTAAATTCCTATATTGTTATCTCTTCAAATAGGTTTACTCATTTTGAGAGCCATCCAAATACAAGGGCATTTTATTGCAACACACATTCTTCAAAATGAAAACAAGAAAAACTCAATATCCTTTTCAAAATATCATTAATTATACACGTGTTTTTTAGTACACTTGAAATTAGTATTTTAATTATGTTTTGCTTAAGGCATTTGACTGCTAACCAGAAGGTTGGTGGCTCAAACCCACCAGCCATTAAGCAGAAGGAAGATGGGACAATCTGCCTCTGTAAAGATTTACTGTCTTGGAAACCCAATGGGGGTCGCTACAAGTCAGAATTGACTCCATAGCGGTGAGTGTTTTTTTTTTTTTTTTTCTTTTTTCATTCTATCTAAATAAAGATGTATTTTGTTCAGGAAACATTTCATAGGAAGCTGAGACAACCAAATTTAAGTTCAAGTTCTACCAGTTAATATTTGGGTAACCTCAATTTAGATTCTTGTTGTTTATATCATGTTATCTCATACTAAAAGGAAGGAACTTAAGCTGAATATCCACGAAGTCCCTTAGCTCTAATTTTCTTTCCTTATAATTTTTGTTATTCTTTCTGCTGCTGTTTCTTAAATGTACAAAATTGGTGGATATTTTTATAACTTAAGTTTGAATTTTTTTAACATTATCCATAAAATATTTCTTTTTTTGTGACATGATTTAGGTTAATAACCTTGTTGACTTCTTATTCTCTAACTAATCTATTTCAACCTATCACTCAGTCAATCATCTGCATTTATATAACACACCCCTTGTTCACATTGTAAAGTGCTTTACTGATCAGAACAAATTAAGAAAACACCAAGTCAAATAAAACTGTTTAATTTGGATTTAAATTGTGACAGGGACTACATTTACCATTTAGTCCTGAGAGGAATAAAATGAGGACAATTGTACCCTGGCAGTGATTATTCAAACACTAGTCTATTATGCAGCTAACCTATTTCTAAGCATGAGCTATTTAAAAATGAATAAAGAAAAAATAAAATTATTATAAGATGCCAAACATGCAGCTTTATTCTGAAGTATTGAAAACACACTGATTCCTCAGTTATACGATGATTGAATATTCCAGGAATAAGTGTTGTTAAATGGAAAACTTGAGGCATGCTATGCAAATACTAGTTTCACATAACAGGATATACTGGAATCAATATTGGAATAAGTACTTCCACTGTTAGTATTGTGCCAAATCTTTATAATGTGCATACTCCACTAAACAAAGTAAAGACTTCTGAAAAACTTGTAGTGCTTAGCTTTGTTTTTGTGTATGTAGATCTTTTGTGCACCAGGACTTCACACTGTGAGGCTTCAGAGTTGTGTAAGTGAAGTTGTCATTCCTTTTTGTATATTTACTTCTTTACATGTGACAATTCATTGCTCTTTGATTGCTTTATAGTGAAATCATCTTCCTTGTTGCTAGTATTAGGCAATGTCAAGGCAATTTTGAATCACAGCAACCCTAAGTGCAACAAAACAAAGCACTGCCTGGTCCTACACCATCCTCATAATCATTGCTATGTTTGAGTTCATTGTTGAAACACCTGTGATAATCCATCTCATTGAAGATCTTTCCACTTTTTTATTGACCTTTACTTTAGCAAGCATCATGTCCGTCTCCATGGACTGGTCTTCTCTGATAAGATTTCCAAATCACATGAGATGAAATCTAGCCATCCTCACTTCTAAAGAACATTCTAGTTTTACTTCATCCAACACAGATTTTTCATTCTTCTGGAATTCTATGGTATATTCAATATTTTTCACCAACATCATAATTCAAAGGCAATGATTCTTCAATCTTTCTTGTTCATTGTCCAGCTTTTTCATGCATAATACCCACTGCCACTGAGTCAAATCAACTTATAGTGACTTTGTAGGGTTTTCAAGGTTGTAAATGTTTACATAAAGAGACTATATCCTCTTTCCTCTCCAGAGCAGCTAGTGGGCAAGAATGGCTGATGTTTTGGTTAGCAGCCAAATGTCATAGCCACTGCACCACCAGACCTTCTCTGAATGCATATTAGGCTATTGAAAATACACAGTCTAGGTCAGATGCACCTTAGTCTTTTAAGTGACATCTTCAGTCTTCAGCACCTTAAAGAGGTCTTTTGTAACAGATTTGCAATATGTCATTTGATTTCTTCACTGCCACTTCCATAAATTTTGGTTATGAACCGTAGTAAAATAAAATCATTGACAATTGCAGTATTTTTTCCATTTATCATGTTTTCTTCATGTATCATAGCATCATCTACTATTCAGTAATATGCTTCTATATTTGTGCGGTATAAATGAAATATATTCTTCAATCACTATCTTCTTTTGCAATATAGTTATGACTGCTAATAACATTACACAAGTCTACCCTATGCAGATACCAGCAAAATAATGTATTCTTTTCCATTAGCGATCACTTATTTTCATATTAACTTTTCTTTATATGAATTATGCACCAATGGCAAGCTTTAAGAATATATAGGGCATCTCATTGTTCACTTAGCATGACTTCTGAGAAGTCTGTTTTTATAGCAAATAGATTATAGCTTATGATTTGAAAAATATATTATAACATATAATATATTTATATTAATATATTAACACATGCATGTAAATGGAATCAATCTATACTGAAAATACTATTAAAATAGAAAGTATTTTCTTTAATTCTCCTAAAAGGACATAATGTGATGAATTAAGAGATTTTATAATTTTAAGCAGTTCTAGTGCTTCTGTAATAAACTCTCTTTGATTATGTTTTTATTGTTTTAGGTGCTGTCAAGGCAGTTTTGACTCATAGTGGCCCTGAGTACAAACAGAATAAAGCACTGCCTAGTTCTGTGCCATCCTCACAATAGTTGCTATGCTTTAGCCCATTTTCATAGCCACTGTATCAATTCATCTTATGGATGAATTATTGAGGGTCTTTTTCACTGACCCTCTACTTTACCAGTCATGATGTCCTTCTCCAGGGAGTGGTTCCTTCTGTAACATGTCCAAAGTACATGAAATGATCTCTCCAGCCTCACTTCTAAGGAGCATTCTGGCTCTAGAATTTCTTTGTTCTACCATTACGTTGTTGTTGTTGTTGTTAAGTGCCATCGAGTCGTTTCCGACTCATAGCGACACCATGCACAGCAGAACGAAACACTGCCTGATTCCGCGCCAGCTCCACAATCCCTGCTATACTTGAGCCCATCATCGCAGCCACCGTATCAATCCATCTCCTTGAAGGCCTCCCCCTCTTTCGCCGACCCTCCACCCTACCAAACATGATATCCTTCTCCAGGGAATGATCCCTTCTGACAACATGAACAAAATAGGTGAGACAAAGTCTGGCCATTCTTGCTTCCAAGGAGCATTCTGGCTGCACTTCCTCCAGGACAGATCTGTTAGTTCTTTTAGAAGTCCATGGTACTTTCAGCATTCTTCGCCGGCACCACAACTCAAAAGCATCTACTCTTCTTCAGTCTTCACCATTACATGGTATACGTAATATTCTTCACCAATACCATAATCCAAAGGCATTAATTCTTCTTCTTATGTCCTTATTCATTGTCTGTAAATTTTGAAAATGATTGATACAACAATCCTTATTTTTTTGCCAGTTAATATAAAAAGTTTTTTATTGAATTATTTATTATTTCTCATTTCACACTAATAATCATATTTAAAAAAAATATGGAAGATTGAATGGATGTTCTTTTTTAAATTATCAGCTAAATACAGGAGTTAAACAGGGTGTGCATGATCTTGATGAGTATGGAAAATGGTGATGATAAATCTAGTCGTCCTATTTAAAATGTGTAGAACTTTCTACAGGCAAGGGGTGGGGGGAGAGAGAGCCCCCACCCAAGGTAGGAAGAAGAGGGAAGCCAGGGAGGATGGCTGGAACAGGTAGGTAGAAGGTCAGGAAGTGGGCAGAGAAGTTTTGGAACAGGTAAGGGAGACAAACTTCTCTGTCAGTTTATTGTACTGTCCTGGCTTCTGCATTGCAATGAGGCTGGTATATTGCCACCAGTGTTTCAAACTCCACCAAGGTTTCCCATGGTGGACGGGTTTAAAAGGATCATTCATACTGAGACAGACTTGGAAAAAGGAAGAGTCAATCCACTTCCTAAAGAATTGACCAGGGGAAACCTTATGAATATTAGCAGAGAAACAGTATCTGATGTATTACTGGACAACTTTATGAATAGCCCTGAAATATTGTCCAATACAGTGCTGGAAGATGAGCCCCTGTGGTAGTTCAGTTTGTGTGTCAACTTGGCTGGGCCGGGTTGAGTGGCTGGTCAGCTGGTAGCAGTGATTCCCCATGATGAGACTGGCAATCAACTCCATGGTGGGATCTACCACAAGCAGCTGAGTAGCTGCTTTGGGTATGTGGTCTTCTTCCCGTATATAAGGAGAAGCTTTGAGAATGGTCTCTAGCCTATGGCACGCTTGAACCCTGCATGTAGCCATGTCATTGCTCAGCAGCCTGCTATGCTTTGCTGACCTTGGGACATAAAATGGACTTATGTTAATGGCCTGTCATGTGGTTTGGTAACATTGGGACTGTGACTTTTTAATTATCCACCTTGGGGTTTCTCAGCCTGAGCAGCCTGCATCTGTCTGAGGGAAGAAATGCCTCTAGCTCCAGTGGGCCATGAGCAGGAGGAAGAGCTAGACTGTAAGGCTGAGGTCCTTTCACCCAGCCCCTAGAGCCTGGCACTTTGAACTTGGACTTAATACCTCCAAATTGTAAGAATAAACTACTGTTTGTTTAAGCCATCCCATTTGTGGTATATTCTTGTTAAAGCAGTACTAGGTAACCAGAACAGCCCCTTAGGTTAGAAGTTACTCAAAATAACACTGGAAAAGAGCTGCCTTATCTGAGTAGGACCTCCCTTTGCAGAAATGGCACAACTCAAAATGAGAAGAAACACCTGCAAATGTCCATTAATGGATGGATGGAACATGGAATGTATGAAGTATGAATCTAGGAAAATTGGGAGTTGTCAAAAATGAAGTAGAATACATAAAGATTGATGTTCTAGACATTAATGAGCTAAAAAAGACCAGTTTTGGCCATTTTGATTCAGACAAACATAGGATCTACTATGCCAGGAATGACAAGTTGAAGAGGAATGAAGAGGCATTCATTATCATAAAGAATGTTTCAAGATCTATCCTGAAGTACAGTGTTCTCAGTAATAGGATAATATCCATATGCCTACAAGGAAGGCCAGTTCATACTCAAAACTAAAATAAACTCACTTTTGTTGAGTTGGATCTGACTCATAGTGACCTGTCCTTGGGATCTGAGGCAGTATCACTACGGAAGTAGATTGCCCAGCTTTACTCTGAAGAGTGGCTGGTGGGTTTGAACTGCCAGCCTCCTGGTTAGCAGTCAAATGCCTGAGGCTCTATGCCACCAAGGCTCCTCAGTTAACACTATTATTATTAAAATTAATGCACCAAGCTCCAAAGCCAAAGACAAGAAAATTGAATAGGTTTACCAACTTCTGAAGTCCAAAATTGACTGAATATGCAATCAAGATGCACTGATTATCACTGTTGATTGGAATGCAAAAGTTAGAAACAAAGAAGAATCACTGATTATTGGAAAATTTGGCCTTGTAGGTAGAAATAATGCTAGAGATCACATGATAGAAGTTTGCAAGACCCATGATTTATTCATTACAAGTACTTGTTTTCAACAACAAAAATGATGACTACACATGTGGACTTCACCAGATGGAGTACACAGGAATCAGATTGACTACTGCTGTGGCAAAAGGCAATGGAGAACCTCAGTATCTTCATCCAAAACAAGGCCAGAAGCTGATTATAGAACAGACCATCAACTGCTCCTATATAAGTTCAAGTTGAAGTTGAAGACAATCAAAACAAGTCCATGAGAGCCAAAATATGACCTTGAATATATAAATAAATAAATAAATACATAAATACATAGATAAATAGATAGATTATATGTATATATCCCTCCTGAATTTAGAGACTATCTAAAGAATATATTTGATGTATTGGACACCAATGACCGAAAACCAGAGGAATTATGGGATAGCATCCAGAACATCATCCATGAAGAAAGCAAAATGTCACTAAAAGGACAAGAAAGGAAGAAAAAAAAAATAAAGTGGATGTCAGAAGAGACTCTGAAACTTGCACAGAAAGTAGCTAAAACAAATGGAAGAAATGACAAGATAAAAGAACTGAACAGAAGATTTCAAAGAGCAAATCAAGATGGCAAACTCAATTATTATAATGAAATGTTCAAAGACTTGGTTGGAGTTAGGATACCAAAAGGGAAGAATATACTCAGCATTTCTCAAGCTGAAAGAACTGAAGAAAAAAAATTAAGCCTCAAGTTTCAATATTGAAAGATTCTATGGACAAAATATTGAATGATGCTGGATACATCAAAAGAACTTGGAAGAAAAATAGAGAGTCACTGTACCAAAAAGAATGGGTTGATGTTAATCTATTTCAGGAGGTGTATATGATCAAGGACCGATGATATTAAAGGAAGAAGTTGAAGCTTCACTGAGGGAAGTGGTGAAAAACAAGTTTCCATGAATTGGCAAAATACACATTGAGTTGTTTCAACAAATGGATGCCACCCTGGAGGCACTCACTTTGTCTATGCAAAGAGATTTGGAAGACAGCTACCTGGTTAATTGACTGGAAGGGATCCATATTTGTACCCATTCCAAAGAAAGGTGATCCCACAGAATGTGGAAATTATGCAGCAACATCATTAATATTACAGACAAGTAAGATCCCACTGAAGATAATTTAAAAGCGGTTGCAACAGTATATTGACAGAGAACTTCCAGAAATGTAAGCTAGATTCAGAAGAGGACAAGGAATGAAGGACATCATTGCTGATGTCAGATGGATCTTGATGGAAAGCGAAGAATACCAGAAAGATGTTTACTTGTGTTTTATTGACTATGTAAAAGCATTTGATTGTGTGGTTCATAACAAATTATGTATAACATGGAGAAGAATAGGAATATCAGAACACTTAATTGTACTCATGAGGAACCTGTATATCGACCAAGAGGCTATTGTTCAAATAGAACAAGGGGACACTGCCTGGTTTAAAATCAAGAAGGGAGTGTGTCAAAGTTGTATAATTTCACCATACTTACTCATTCTTTATGCTAACAATGTAAATAAGATACATGGTGCCTTTTTAGTGGTGGGACTGTGCAAACAAGGTGCATGGAATCCTAACATGGGGATTGGTCAATTTTCCCATCCCACTCACTAGGCTTAAAATGAGTTATTTCAGAGATGGAAAGGGGAGATCTCACTACCATCAAGACAGAAAGAGCAACCAGAAGTGAACCAAAAAAGCTGGACTATATGAAGAAGAATGTGACATCAGGTTTGGAGGAAGACTCATTAACATCCTGCATTATGTGTACAACACAACTTTGCTTGCTGAAAATGAGGATGACTTGAAGCTCTTACTGATGAAGATTAAAGTTTATAGTCTGCAGTATGGATTACACCTCAATATAAAGAAGTAAAAAATCCTCACAAGTGCAGCAGCATCACGATAAATGGAGAAAAGATTGAAGTTGTCAAAGACTTCATTTCACTTGCTTCTACAATCAACACCAATGGAAGCAGCAGTCAAGGTATGAGATGATGTTTAGCACTGGGCAAATCAGCTGTCAAGCACTTCTTTCAAGTGCTGAAGAGCAAAGATATCTCCTTGAAGACTAAGGTGCACTTGATACAATCCATGGTATTTCCAATTGCCTCATATGCATGTGAGAGCTGGACAATGTTTAAGGAAGACCCAAGAAGAGTTCGTGCTTGTGAATTGTGGTGTTAGTCAAGAATGCTGAAAGTACCTTAGACTGCTAAAAGAACTAACAAATCTGTCCTGGAGGAAGTCCAGCCAGAATGCTTCTTGAAGCAAGAATGACCAGACTTTGTACCACCTATTTTGGTCATGTTGTCAGAAGGGACCATTCTCTGGAGAAGGATATTATGCTTGGTTAAGTGGAAGGTCAATGAAAAAAGGAAAGGCCCTCAGCAAGATGGATTGACACAGTGGTTGCAACGATGGGCTCAGCTATTGCAGGAATCATAGCACTGGCACATGACTGGGTGCTGTTTTGTTCAACTGTACATAGGGTCCCTATGAGTCAGAGATGACTCAATGGCACCTAACAACAACAATAAGAGCATTCTTACTATTAATAATAAGACAAACTCAATTAAAAAAAGGGGAAAACAATTGAACAGACGTTCAGTAAGATATACATGTGCATGACTAAAATACCCATGAAAAGATTCTCAACATAATGAATAATTAGGAGAACATAAGTTAAAATCGCAATGAGATACCCTTATCCATACAGGTAGAATAACAATCATCAAAATATGAGACAAAATTGAAAATATGAAGAAATTGGAACTTTCATACATTGCTGTTGAGAATGCAATGTGATTAATTCACTTGGGAAGCAGTTTGATAGTTTTCTTAAATGTTAAAGATAAATTTATCGTATGTCTCAGAATTTCCTGTATTAAGAATCTAATTAAGACAAGAAAATATTTGTATATCCAAAGATTTGCATTCACATTTTCATATCATTATTATTATTCATAGGAAAAATGTAGAAACAATTCAGGCTTCATGAAACTGGTGAATAGATAAAGAAAATATTGCAAATACATATAAAAACCAAACTCACTGCTCTTGAGTTAGATTCAAATCATAGTGACCCCTCCATGGGTTTCCAAGGCAGTATCACTACGAAAGTAGATTGCCCAATCTCCCTTCCGAGGAGTGGCTGGTGGGTTTGAACCATCAGCCTTCTGATTAGCAGTCAAATGCCTTAGGCACTATATCACCCTTAAATTCGTCACGTGCAAAACTGAGGTCAGAATCTTTCACCCCAAAATCCTTTGCTCTCCCATTCCCAAATTGTTTAATTCACTATTGACTTAAGACAGAATCATAGGTGTTATGAGACTCACCTCAATTACCCTGATTCCTAGTTGATATCACTAAGCAGTGTTAACTAGGCCAGTCAAAAGATGCAGATCCCATATCACAACTTGCAATGATGAGTTTTTTAACCAATTCATTAACTGTACTTATGAAATTTTATATTAATGAATATTAACATAAGAAAGAAATGTAAGTTAAAAGAATAATGTGCACAGAAATGAATGTTTTCCAGCTCAATTAAAGATTAACCACATATCTAAACTTGTTGGAAGTATGAAGAAAATGGCAAATGGATTTGTTTTGCCATATTGTTTAAATGGAGCTCTGGTGGTGTAGTGCCTTAAGCATTTGACTGCCAACCAGAAGCTGGCAGCTCAAACCCACCAGCCTCTCCTCAGAAGGAAGGTTGGGAAATCTACTTTTGTAGTGATACCACCTCGGACACCCAAGTAGGGGTTGCTATGAATCGGATCAGACTCAATGGCAGTGAGTTTGGTTTTGGTTTTTGGTTGTTGGAATTAATAATTTTCTCTCTCTTTTTCCCTTTCCCATCCTCATAAATAGTGATTTTTTTTTTTTCCTTCCATGAATCATCATGTGTAGGTATTTAACAATTTCAAAAAACCACCAATCTGTTAGCTTGTTGTACCATGGTGGCTTGTATGTTGCTATGTTTTTGGGAGCTATACTACTAGTATTTCAAATACCAGAAAGATCATCCAGATTTTACAGAGCTTTCAGACTAAGACTAGGAAGAAAGGCCTTGAGATCTTTCAATAATCAGATAATGAAAACTGTGTGGGTCAATATTTCAATTGTTTTCTACAATATTCTTTATATGTTGCATAGTGTATCTATTAAAAATTGCATATAATTTATCATTTTTTTGGGGGGTGCAGTGTAGTAAATCAGAAGGAAGATGAGGCAATCTACTTCCATAGTGATACTGTCTAGGAAACCCAAGGAGTGGTTGCTATGAATTGGGTCTGACTCGATGGCACATAACAACAACAACAACAGTGTAGTAAATGGCATGATATGGCTTTTCTAGCCATAGTATTTGTAACTCCTTCTTTGCCTTGAGTAACTGAGTAGATGATTGTTAATGTCATCCCCCTGGAGCAACACAAAGCAATCTTCTAGGGAGTTTGCTCTCTTTCAAGTGTATAGAATTCTGATGTTGGGATTGGTTATTTTGGCTACTCTGCCAGGCTCAAAAGCAGACCTCCTAGAGACAGAAGAAGTCTCTCTGAGAAATGTGCTACTGAGAGATGTGAGAGAAACATGCTGCTGAGAGAGATGTGAGAGGCACACTGATAAGAGAGAAATGTGCTACTGAGAGAGATAGACTGTTGGCTCAGAGACAGCTGGCTAAGAGACACTAAGCACATTCATAAACTTGAATTGTAGCCCATTGCTTCCCTAAATAATCTGGAACAGTTGGTGTCAAGGTTAGCAAGAAGGCTGGAAGGTGGTGACATGTCTGGCTTCAGAGGAGCAGCCATTGGGTTGCTATTGGTGATTCTGTCCTCCTCTTGTGTAATTAGAGGAGGTCAGAAGATGCAGCCTCCTTGCCTCTTTAGCACAGGGCAAATATTATTCTCAGTATTCAGGCTTCTATTTCATTTTTAGTACTAAACAGTTATTGATAAGATTTTTAATTTAGTAAAAATTGTCAAACACACACATATGCACAAGCACAATTACCAATGCATATACATTTTCATGAACATTTTATTTTACAATATAGATAGAGTTTTTCTTTATTCAAAGACATTTATTCAATAAAACTGTTTGTAATTTATGGATAGATTAGCTGACTCATATGTTATTGGCATTCATACAGGTCAAAATTAGTGAAATGTCAGCAAGTATGTATGGTTTGATGTAACAAAATACAAATTTTATAATTTATCATTAATTTTATAGTAAAAATTTTAAATCTCAATGTTGCATTCCATAAACTTGTTACCTATGAAATTTTTATAGATTTAATTGTTTCCTCCTATAAGATATATTGGTAGCATAGCGCCTAAGGCACTTGACTGCAAAACAGAAGGCTGGTGGTTCAAACCCACCAGCCACTCCTAAGAAGGAAGGTTGGGCAATCTACGTCCCTAATGATACTGCCTTGGAAACCGAAGGAGGGGTTGCTATGAGCTGGGTCCGACTTGTTGGCACATAACAACAACAACAACAACAACAATATATATTTCACAAAATATATTGAATTTCTAACACCTGTGAATGTAACTTGGTTGGAAATAGGGACTTTGAAGATATTATTAGTTAAATTAACATGTCATATAGGAGTAGGGTGGTTCATAATTCTTTAGGGCTACCCCTAATCCCTGTAAATAGGCAAAAAGATACGCTGAGACTGAGAGACCAAATAAGGAAACCATTTATTGAACAAGTCACAATTAGAGGGGTGGCTGGATCTACCAGCAACTAGAAAAGAATCATAGAACACTTTCTCTTTCAAAGCCCTCAGAAGAAATTAACACAAATTAATCCCTGCTTAGGACTTCAAACTACAAAACTGCAAGATGATAAATTTCTATTCGTATGGCCAATAAATCTATGATAATTTGTTACAGCAGCACAAGGAAAGTAATATGATAATAATAACTATAGGATCACTTTGAGCTGGAATAGACTTAATGGCCATGTGTTTGGTTTGCTTTAATGAATTCATATGATTAATATATTTGAAATATAAATCTCATTGCATGAGCTATTATTCACCTAAAATCATGCCTTTCATTTTTTTCAAAATGAAGTCTCATTAGTAGTTACCACGCTAATTCCCTCTAGCATCTTAGTGCTTGAAAAACTAGATACAGCAGTTTGAATTAGAGATTCTGGTGCTCTGAACAGCTCACTGAGTCAGAGTGCACCAAACTCAGAGGAGTAGAATTAGAAAGGAGAAAGGGACAGAGGAAAAATAAAAATAATATCAAGATCAGGAGTTCTATCTTATGGACAGGCAGCAAAGAAAAGCTACTGGATACCTCCCTGGGAGAGCACCTGCTGGTAGATGAGAAAGGCCATCCAAGACCTCCCTGGGTTGAGGAAGAAGACATACCACACCAGCATACCAGTGATCACCCCAAGCATTTACCTTCTGGACCTGATTTTATCAGTAGCTTGGGTCAGCTAGGTGTAAACAGGCTTGTCCAGTGCTGCTGAAATCTGAGCAAAGTCTATTGGTGCTGCAAGAGGGCAGGTCTGGGGAGTTGCCCCCACAGTGGATCAGCAGTCAAGCTTGGGTCAGCTTAGTGACACTGAGGGGCCCATGCTTGACTTTGTCAGTTATATTGGAACCATAGGTTACCAGTGGGCACTGACTTTATTCCAATACCCCTGAAACTGAGTGGAATGTTGGCACTGTGGGTGGATGGACCCAGAGAGAAACTCCTGCAGCGGATCGCAGTCTGGGTTGTTGCTGTTGGGTGGACAGGCGTAGACAAGAACTCCTGCAGTGGATTGCAGAGCAGGGCAGTTGTCTTGGGTCAGCTTTTTGGTCCGGAGGGGCCTTGGGGTGGGGTTTTTGGGTGTGTCTGAACCTGATAGAAAGTGGAGATCCCTTAACAACTGGAGTCTTTGCAGAAATTGAGCAGTGGGCCTGTGAATAACAGTACAACATTATCATTAGCAGCCTGCTCAAAGCCCTAGAAACTGCTCCTAGCAATGGGGAACTTTCCTTTTTCCACTCTTCCGCTGCCAGAGTCTGCACCAATAACCTCACTCATGTAATAGAAGAAACCACATTCAGGTACCATAATACATCCTGGTTCAAATTTTAAATCCTCTTTATAACAAACAGAAATCCATATCCACGTTCCACACAGTGATTCCACCATCACAAAGCAAACTGCAGAGCAACCCAGTATACCTGAATTAATAACCAAAAAATAAATAAATAAATAAAATAAAACAGCTTCACCTTTTCAAAATATTAAATCATAAAACCAAGACAAAACAAATCAACACACAACTAACTATTAAAGGCAACTTCAAAATATCTAGGAAATAACAGGGAGCCTCAAATCGAAAAAAAAAAAAAAAAAGAGGACAAAGTATTAGAAGCAAAACCACAATCAAAGGTTTCATTAAACATGGAGGAAAAGGAGGCAATAGAATTATCTGAGAAGGAATTTAGAAGATATGTTTATAGAACTTTACAAGACACTAAGGAAACCCCAAATAGAAGCAAGGAGAACACAGAGAGTTCCCTGGGAGAACTCGGGAAAATCATTCAAGAACAAAATAACAAAATCAATGCACAATCAAAACTAATACAGAAACAGCAGTTAGAAATCCAGAAGATGGATACAAAAATTACAGAATTACACAACACAGTAGAAGCACAAAACAGTAGGTTAGAACAGGCTGAAGAACACGTATCCCAACTAGAAGACAAATCTTTGTACACTAGCTTGTATGAAGAAAAATCAAAGCAAAGATTTAAGAAAAATGAAGAGAACCCAAGAATTATATGGGATGACATTAAAAAAAAAAAAAAAAAGACTCATTGGAATTTCAGAACAAGAAGAGGTGAAAAAAAAAACACCAAGAAAATTGTGGAAGACCTGCTAACAGAAAACTTCACCCATATCATGAAGGAAGAAAAGATATTTATCCAAGAAGCTCACAGAACCCCACACAAGATAGATCCCAAGGGAAAAAAACAAACAAACAAACAAAAAACACAGAGGTATATTATAATCAAACTCTCCAAAACCACAAAGACAAATGTTTAAGAGCTTCCCCGGACAAAAGAAATATTATTTATAATAATCAAGCAGTTATGCTGAGCTCCAATTACTCAGCAGAAACCATGCAGGCAAGAAGGCAATGGGATAGCATATATAAAACCCTGAAAGAAAAGAACTTCCAACTAAGAATTATATATCCAGACAAGTTATCCACCAAATATGAGGACTAAATCAAGGCATTCAGACAAACAGAAATTAAGGGATTTTGTGAAAACCAGACTAACCCTCCGAGAAATGCTTAAGGAAGTTCTTCCAATAGAGAACCCACAACAGAGATCAACAAAATCAGGATACATGACATCAACACTAAAACCAAATCAGAAATAGAAACTGAAAATAAGACCATAAAACATTGTACTCTAAAAGCCATGGAAGTCACTCAGCCCACGGCAACAACAACTAACCCTATCAGAGAGAATAAAACTTGTGGGTACAGACTTCCAAATGGGGAGAAAAACAGGACAAGGTCTTCACAGTACACACTGTTCTAAAAATGTAGAGACAAGAATATACTCTAAGGTAACCACAGAGAAAAGTAACAATCCCCCTAAGCAAATCCAGAAAGAAGGAAAACATGGGTTTAATAAGCACAAAACCAACAATAAATAAGAAAGGAGAGGAAGCATTAGTCAACAAACCAAACTCAGCACAAAAAGGATATGGACCCAGGAAACACTAACAACATGACAAAAAAACACAACAGTATGTCAGAAATCACTTCATACCTATCACTAATTACACTCAATGTGAATGGACTAAATGCACCTATCAAGAGAAAGAGAGTTGAAGACTGGTGAAGACTGGATAGGAAAAGAAGACCCATCAATTGCCTGCCTACAATAGACCCACCTTAGAGACAAAGATAAAAACAAATTAAGAGTTAAGGGATAGAAAAAAAAAAAAATATATATATATACACATACATACACCAAGCCAATGGTAATCAAAAAAGAGCAGGAGTGGCAATATTAATTTCTGACAAAATAGATATTACGGTGAAAAACATCATAAGAGATAAAGAAGGACATTATATGATGTTGAAAGGGTCAATTGACAAAGAGGATGTTACGATAATAAATATTTATGCACTAAATGAAAGTGCTCCAAAATACATGAAGCAAATATTAACTGGATTAAAAGGACAATAGACAATTCTAGAGTAGTAGTAGTAGAAGACTTTGACATACCACTTTCAAAAAGAGACAAGTCAACTAGAGAAAAAGCCCAACAAAGATACAGAAGAAGTAAACAATACAATCAACCAACTCAAATTCACAGACATATACAGAGCATTTCACCCAACAAAAGCACTATCCACATTCTTCTCCAGTGCACATGGGTCCTTCTCCAGAATAGACCATATGTTAAGACGTAAAATAAGCCTCAATAAATTCAAAAGCATTGAAGTACTGCAAAGAATCTTTTCAGACTACAATGCTATAAAACCAGAAATTAATAATAGGAAAGTCAAGGAAAAAACATCAAACATATGGAAGCTGAACAAGTCACTGCTCAAAAACTACTGGGTCATAGAACAAATAAAAACTTAAAAAAAAAAAAAAAAAAATCCTAGAAAAAATGAGAATGAAGATACATTATACCGAAACCTATGGGACACAGTGAAAGCAGTACTCAGAGGAAAGTTTATAGCAATAAATGCATACATCAAAAAAGAGGAAAGAAACAAAATCAACACTCTAACCATCAACTCCAACAACTAGAAATAGAACTACAAAAGAATCCTATAGCATCTAGAAGCAAAGAAATAATAAAGACCAGAGCAGAAATAAATGAAAGAGAAAACAAAACAAAACAAAAACCAGAGAAAATCAACAAAAAAGTTGATTCTTCAAAAAGATGAATAAAATCTACAAACCATTGGCAGACCTAACAAAAGGAAGGAAGGAGAAGATCCAAATCATGAGAATTGTAAACTAAATGGTGTCATCACAGCAGAACCAACTGAAATTAAAGATATTGCCAGAATATTATGAAAAACTGTACTCCAATAGGTTTTAGAACATAGATGGACAAGTTTCTAGAATAGCAAGACCTAGGTAAACTATCCTACTCAGAGACAGAATACTTGAACAGCCCTATAATAAAAGAAGACATTGAACAGGCCATTAAAAAAAAAAAAAAAAAAAACCTTCCCAAGAAGAAAAGCCCTGGCCCTGATGGCTTCACTGGGGAATTCTATCAAATATTCAGAGTAGATTTGACACCTATGCTACTCAAGCTATTCCAGAACATAGAAAAAGAGGGAATACTCTCAAACTCATTTTATGAAGCAAACATAACCCTAATACCAAAACCAGGGAAAGACACCACTAAAAAGGAAAACTACAGACCAATATCCCTCATGAACATAGATGCAAAAATCTTTAACAAAATCCTAGCCAACAGAATCCAACAATATATCAAAAGTTAATACACCTGGACCAAGTGGAATTCATACCAGGTTTTTAAGGGTGGTTCAACATCAGAAAAACAATCAATGTAATCCAACACAAAAATAAAACAAAAGAAAAGAACCATGTGATTATATCAATCAATGCAGAAAAAGCATTCAATAAAATCCAACATCCATTCCTTTTCAGAACTCTCAGCAAAATAAGGTTAGAAGGGAAATTCCTTAACATAATAAAGGGTGTATATGCAAAGCCAATGACCAACATCATTAATGGAGAAAGACTCAAGGCATTACCCTTATGAAGGGGAACCAGAAAGGGATGCCCTCTATCACCACTTCTATTTAATATTTTATTGGAAGTGCTGGCCAGGGCAATAAGGCAAAAAATGGAAATAAAAGGCACATGAATTAGCAAAAAGGAACTAAAACTATCTCTATTTGCTGATGATATGATCCTGTACATAGAAAACCCAAGGGACTCAATAAAAAAACTACTGGAACTAATAGAGAGGTTCATAAAAGTGGCAGGATACAAGGTCAACATATAAAAATCAATTAGATTTCTCTACACTAAGAAAGAGTCCTCTGATTAAAAAAAAATAATAATAATGGAAATAGTACCATTTACTATAGCTACTAAGAAGATAGGTTTTCTGGTAGCATAGTGCCTAAGGCATTGGCACATAACAACAACACTAAAAAGATAAAATATCTAGGAATAAACTTCACCAGAGACACAAAAGACCTATACAGAGAAAACTATAAAACTCTTCTACAAGAGACAACAAGGGTACTACATAAATGGAAGAACCTACCTTGTTCATGGATAGGTAGACTAAATATTGTGAAAATGTCAATACTACCTAAGAGATCTATACATTTAATGCAATCCCAATCCAAATTTCCACAAAAATTTTTAATGGCATGGAAAAACTAATTACTAATTTTATATGGAAAGGAAAGAGACCTTGGATAAGCAGAGAACTTCTCAAGAAGAAAAACAAAGTGAGAGGTCTCACAGTCCCAGATCTTAAGAACTACTATATAGTCACAGTAGTCAAAACAGCACGGTACTGGTACAATGATAGACAGATAGACCAATGGAACAGAAGGGAAACTCCATATATAGATCCATGCATCTATAGACAACTGATCTTTGACAAAGGCTCAAAGCCTACTAAATGGGGAAGAGACAGATTCTTTAACAAATGGTGCTGGCAAAACAGGATATCCACCTGTAGAAAAATGAAACAAGACCCATACCTCACCCTATACACAAAAACAAACTCAAGTTGGATCAAAGACTTAAATGTAAAACTCAAAACTGTAAAATTCATCAAAGATAAAATAGGGGCAAATCTGGGAGCCCTAATTTATGGCATAAATAGACTATCAAGAATAACTCAGAATGCACAGGAGGTTGAAGAATAGCTAGATGACTGGTACCTTTTAAAAAATAAATTCTTATGAGCATCAAAATACTTTGTCAAAAGGGTCAAAAGAAAATGTACCAGTTGGGAGAAAATATTTGCCTATGACATATCTGATAAAGGACTTATCTCCAAAATACATAGAAAATTTCAACACCAAAAAGACAAATAACCATTCAAAAATGCAGAAAAGACCTGAACAGACACGTCACCAAAGAAGATATACAGGCAGGCAACCAATGTATGAGAAATTGTTTGCGATCGTTATTCATTAAAGAGATGTAAATCAAAACAGCGAGATATCATCTCACTCCAGCAATAATAGCAAAGTTCAACAGGTCAGAATATAACAAATTCTGGTGAGGTTGTGGAGAGATTGGAACTCTTGTGTACTGCGTGTGCGATTGTAAAATGGTACGACCATTGTGGCAAACAATATGGCATTTCCTTAAAAAACTGAAAAGAGAAGTGTCATTTGACCCAGCAATTCCATTACTAGGAATATATCCTAAAGAGGTGAGAGGTAGCAGACAAAGAGACATATGCACACCTATGTTCATCACAGCACAATTCACTATAACAAAGATATGAAAACAACCTAAATGCCTATCAACGGATGAGTGGATAACCAAATTATGGTGTATGCACACAATGGAATACTATGCTACATTAAAGAACAATGAGGGATATGCGAATCACCTCACAATGTGCATGAAACTGGAGAACATTATCCTGAGTGAAATAAGTCAGTCACAGAAAGATAAACTGTATAAGCCCATTACTGTAAAAAAGACAAAGATGGGTTTGCTTGGAAAAGAGAACTCCTTTTGTATGTTACTGGGATGGGGAGGGAATGGGAGGGATTAATTTGAGGCTAGTTGGGACCCACACACTGGTAGTTGTAAGGGGAGGGATATACGGAAAGGATATGTGACCACCATGATAACATTAGTAAATGGGAGGACACCAAATTGTGCACTTAAGAGACAGACAACATATGCTAATACCAACCAATGTGTTCACAATACTGCATTACAATTAACATCAAACACAAGGCTAAGATAAACACATAAAACCTGAAAGGATCAGATGGGAGTCAATGAACAGGAGTATACTCTTGACCAAGGATAGATTTAGCTAAGGCTAATCTTGCACAGACACCAGTGATACAAAATACCTTCAATACTTACAGAAACAATAGAAGACAAACACAGAGTAAACCCCCAGACACTATAGGAGAGAGATCCGATAGCTCTACTGTCTCAGGACCATAGTGCAGACTCAATTGGCACAACAAAATACATAAAAGCCTTGCTCCACATCCTACATTGGTGAGTAGCGACTGGGGTCTTAAAAGCTTTCAAATGGCTATCTAAGATGCCACTAATGGTCTCTTAGTGTCAGAAGCAAAGAAGAATGCAAAAAAAAGGGGGGGGGGCATTTGGAAGCAATCTGCCCTGGGACATGATGGCCCTTGAAACCAGAAGAACTAAATGGTACCCAGCTACCAATGCCAACCACTCAGGAAAGGATCAAATCTTGAGATCCTGGATAGAGTGGGAAGGAAAACATGGAACAAAATCCAAAAACTCAATAATGACCAGAATTACTGGTCAGATGAAGTCTGGTGAGACCCCCAATACTATGGCCCTGAAACACATTCTGGACCTGGAATAAAACACACTCCCAGGGACTGGCTCTCAGCCCAATAGTTAAAAAGATGAACAAGCAGACCACTCAACCCAGTATGATGCACCCACATACTCTATGGAAATACCTCCCTTAGAGAAATAGACCAAGGGGCACCAGAGGACCAACATTCAAATTGAGGAAATGCAAGACACACAAAAGTGCATATATATGAGGGGCACAGGGCGAGGGTTACAGGATGGGGAGGATTACAGGGTCCACAGTGGAGGAGACTGGGTTAGGGTTGGCCATGGTAAATGGGGAGTGAAACTAAATGTACATGTAATATTGAATATAAAACAAGCTCTTTGAATAAGAAAAATAAAATAAAATCATCACTTTCTAAAAATTTCTCAAAGTATATATGGAGAACAAATTTGTTATTATTTCATCATGAATCTAAATCAATTCAAATTCAATGGGTTGTTTTGTTTTTATATTTTTTAAATTACACTGTTTTATTTTTCAAGTGGGATGACTTTTGTTACATGCCACCTATATCTTCAGAGTAATAAATAGAGAAGGAATTGAAAACTGTTGTCTAGACTCAGAGAATTACTGATGGATAGCTTTGACAAGGAGTTGCTATTATCCATGGTTTTAAAATAATCAGCTATTTAACACATTATTTGATTTTAGGCAGACAGATCAAGGTCTCTTATGAAGCTATTAAAACTTGGCTAATAATATTTGTAGTACATAAATTGCCAATTCTCTTTTGGTCACTGACTGAAAACTAAGAACTCACTGCCAATGAGACAATTAGACTCATAGCGACCCCTCCTTGGGTTCCCAAGGGGGTATCTCTGTGGAAATAGATTGCACAATCTTCCTTCCAAGGAGTACCTGGTGGATTTGAACTGCAAGTCTTCTGGTTAGCAGTCAAATGTCTCTGGCACTACACCACCAGAGTTTTAATGGTTGTTTTGTATTTAATTTTTTAAAAATTTTAAACCACATTATATCTGATGAGTTAGGTATATTTGAGGTTTCATTTTGTTTATTTCATAGAGAACCTATTCTTTAAACTTGTTAAATGAAAATTACCTATTATATTAACTTAAACTTATTCTTTACATTTGAGTGGGGTGATGTTTATGGTTATGTGTTCTTCTGGTTACCTAGTGCCACTCTGACAGGAATATACCACAAATGGGATGGCCTTAACAAACAGGAGTTTATTCTCTTACAGTTTAGAGGCTTTAAGTTCAAGTTCAAAGTGTCAGGCTCTAGGGGCTAGGTGAAAACCCCTCAGCCTTGGGCTTCAGCTCTGCCTCCAGCTCCTGGTCTACTGAAGCTAGAGGCTTTTCTTCTCTCAGACAGCTGCTGGCTACTGACACGGCCAAGCCCAAGGTTGACAAGTAAAAAGGCACAGTCCCAATATTACCAAATCACATAGCAGGCCTTTAATCCAAGTCTATTTTAAGTCCCACGATCGGCAGAGCATGGCAGGCTGCTGAACAACAACACAGCTACATGCAGGGTTCAAGGTGCCATAAGATGGAGACCATTCCCCAAGGCTTCTGCTTATGTACAGGGAGCAGACCACATTCTCTAAGGCAGCTACTCAGCTGCTCACAGTAGATTCCTCCATGGAACTGATTAGCAGTCTCATCATGGGGAATACTACATCCAGCTGCCCAGTCACTCAACCAAGCCCAACGAAGTTGACACACAAAGTGAACTACCATATGTGTTGTTGGGTACTCAATGATTCTCAATTATGTAATCATTTTCCATTTTGTGATATGATATGAGCAGCTGACCAGTGGAAAGGAGCATTTCCTTGGGTGTGGCCAGCATCCAATATATATGGATGTCTGGCAAAGTTCTCTCTCTCTCTCTCTCTCTCTCTCTCTCTCTCTCTCTTTCCTCTCTCTCTCTCTCTCAATCCTGTATCTATTTGCCATCCTCTAATCTCTAAATTTTAGGGTGTGAGCCAGTAGCCTGTCACTTGACCTGCAGATTTTGGAATTCATCAGCTCTCACAGCCTTGTGAGCCAGCAGCTTTTTGCCTGACCTTCTGATGTTAGGTTCATCAAATCCTACAGCCATATGAGTCAGGAAAAGCCTTCAGCCTGATGTCTGACCCACGGATTTGGGGCTTGCCAGCCTCTCTAATTCTGTAAACTATTCCTTCGAAATGTTTATATATATATATATATATATATATATATATATATCTTTATGTATATGTTTTACTGGTTTAGCTCCTCTAGAGATCTCAGCCTAAGGCAGTCAGTAACAAAATAGGTTCTAGAAGAATAAAACCATACAGATGAGTTTCCTGAATTGGTTCTCAAGTCTAACTAGTCTTAAAGGAATTGATGACTCTACCTCCAGTAATAAAGAGGGTAATGCTAATCCATGGCGTGAGGTGGGTATAGAAATATGCAAAATATCTCTCCCAAGGGATAAAATATTCGTGAGAGACAAGGCTCTGGATGACTGCATATTTGATACTTTTCTACATTTTTTTTTCAAATAGACAAACATAAAAAAGATGGTTGGTTAGTCCTACTTTCACTAGACAAAGTGGTGAAAGTAAGAGATAAATTCAGACTTCAGAGTCACAGCTCAAGCACCACATAAAAAGCCTCACATTTGCCATTTGTTCCTTAAAATGAAACCTTATTTCTCGAAGAAATAGACCTGATACTGACTAAAACCAAACCCAAGGTCTTATCCTAAAGAATTACAATGGCTGAACTACAATGTCAGTTGAAATCCCAATGTTGAATTGTGTCTGAAGTTAAAGTGAGGGAACTGATTGGAAGAACTGGGTTCTTGAACCTTGGAATGAGAAAAGATAATCAAGAAGTTGGGGACTTTGAGCCCAGAAATTCAGTTGAATCACTCCTGCCAACAGAAACAGCTTTCTTACTTCATCTTTGCTAAGCCACCTTCCCCGGTAAAACCATTACCCCTTCTTCTCCCATCTGATGAGATTAACCCAGCTGTTTCTGAAGAGTCTTTGCCTGAGCTATTTCCTGGTGTGGTACCTAGGAAAAGCCTTAGAAGTCATGGCAGACTGTCGCTAGGACACACCCCAAACTCCCATTTTTATTTTAGACATATACCTAGAATTAAGTTCCAACAAATTCCAAGAGGTGAACTACAAATTGTGACCCATGAAGCAATGCACTACAATCAAAAAGAACTACTTGGGTATTCTAATACATACAAACATATATGTGGGAATGGCTTTTAAGAGTGTGGGCCTACAAAACATAAATTCTTCATTCAATGTTTCAACTCAAGAGAGTAGGAAATGATCTAGTAGTTTATTTGGTTTATTTGGTAGTTTATTTGGTTATTTCCATGAAGCATAGATTAAGCAGTGTCCTACACTATATTAATTTGAAATGCCAGACCTACCCTGTATACTGTACAAAAAAATATCCAAAGGTTTAGGAAAATACACATATTAGAGTGAAATTACCAGATTTGACCCACAGTCCAACCAACAGAGTATCCAGAGGACACAGCTACCACAACAATGAAGAATAAATTTGTGAAGGGAAAAAACTGTGATTGATATGTTACAGCAGATTTGACAGTGAAAACTGCATGAACTGAATTAAGACATCTAACTACAATGGTGTTGATTGGACCTTGGGGTGGTCAGGCAAACTGGTGGCACTTAATCACCAAATACAAGGTAGGCATGATTTCTTTAATAGATAGTTGATTTTGGCGGGCATGGTTTCTTTAATATATGGATCAAAGCAATAATCAGAGTAATCTGACTCTCATGGGTTATGGCATTGGCTACTTACTCTTGGTGTCCATGAGAGTGAAACAGAAAGAGAATTTACTAATATTTACTTGATCTGTACAAGCACAAGAATTCTACGTCAAGTGAATGGTGGTCTATCACCAGGATAGAGAATCACAACCACTCAATAAATTTCTGAACTTGAGCCAATTTATACTCACCATTCCTCAAATGAAGGGAAGCTGAATCTGCTTGAGGAAGGACTCACTACACACACAAAATTTTATATTGTCTATCATTCTCAAAGCCTTCCCCCAAAGAAAACCTATGGCCTTTTATGAGAGTGACTGTTCATTTGTGGAAAAGAGAATAATCAGATTTGGGGGGATTACTGGACATTGGCTCTGAACTGACATTAATTTCAGTAGATCCAAAATGTCACTGTGGCCTGTTAGTCTCAGTAGGACCATATGAATATCAGGTTATTAATGGAGTCTTAACTCAGGGACATCTCCCAGAGGGTCCACAGTATCTCTGAACCCATCCTGTAGTGATTTCCTCAGTTACAGAATGCATACTTGGAATAGACATATTCAGCAACTTGGAGAACACCTACATTGGATCAATGATATGTGAAGTAAAGCTTATTACTGTAGGTAAAGCTGAGTAGAAGACATTAGAACTGCCCCTACCTTGGAAAACAGTAAACCGACACATTACCATGTTCTTGGAGGGATTGCAGAGATTACTGGCACCACTAAGGACTTCGAGGATGCAGCGGTATTGATTCCTTGTACCACCTCCTCATTCAGCCTACCTATTTGACCTGTGTAAAAAAACATGTGGATCTTGGAGAATTACTGTGAGTTATCCTAAATTTAACTAGGTGATAACTCTAATATGGTTTCATTGCTTGAGGAAATTAATATATTTCCTGGTAACTGATATGCAACTATTAATGAAGTTGATGACTTTTATCCAAATTTTGATTTTGAATGATAACTAGAAGAAGTTTACCTTCAGCTGGCAAGACCAGCAGCACACCTGTACTATCCTTCTTCGGGGGTATATCAACTTTCCAGCCCTGTGTCATAATTTAGTCTTCAAAGATCTCAATCTCATTTCCCACCCACAAGAAGTCACAGTGATCCATTGCATTGATGACATTATATTGATTTCGCCCAGCGATGAAGAAGTATCAATGAGTCTAGACCTATTATTAGAACATTTGTGTGCTTGAGAGTAGGAAGTTAGTCTGTCTTACTAAAATTCAGGCACTTTCCACTCAAGTGAATTGTTTAGGACTTCAGTGGTGTGGGATATGTAGAGATATTCCTTCTGAAGTGAAAGATTAGTTTTTATGTCTGGCTCCTCCTATAACTAAAAAGGAGGCACAATGCCTGCTGAACCTCTTTGGATTTTGGAGGCAACCTATCCCTCATTTGAGTGTGCTGCTCCAGGTTATTTATCAAGTGGTTCAAAAATCTGCTAGTTTTGAGTGGGTCCCAGAATGAAAAAAGGTTCTGCAATAGGTCTAGGCTGCCCTGCAAGGTGCTCTGCCACTTGGTTCATATGATCAGTGTGATCCAATGGTTCTTGATGTATCAGTGGCATATAGTTATGCTTGGAGTTTTTAGCAGAACTTCAGGGTTGAATCAAAGCACAGACCTGTAGAGTTTGGAGTAAAGTTCTGCCATCCTCTGAAGTTAACTCCTCTCGTTTTGACAAACAGCTACTGAGCCGTTACTGGGCCTCAGTAGAGACTGCTACTTCCCATGATTTACCACATTACCATGTGACCCCAACTGCTCATCATAAACTGGGTTTTATCTGACCCACAGAGTCATAAATTCAGAAAAGTACAATAGTATTCCAACAGGAAATGGCAGTGGGATGTTTGAGACCAGATTTCAAAGTGCAGGCAAGTTACATAAAGAAATAACCAAAATACTCATAGTCCCCTACTACTGTCAAATTACCTTACTTCTCCCATTTTGCACTTTTGGCCTCATGGGAGTTCCTTATGATCAGTTGACTGAGGAAGATAAATCTTGAGCCTGGTTTCCAGATGGTTCTTCACATATTCAGGCATGACTCAGAGTGGACAGTGTCAGTATACTGCCTCTTTCTGGGAACTTTCTGAAGGGCAGTGTGAAAGAAAATCCACCCAGGGACATAACTTTGAGTAATGCACCTGGTTACTTATTTTTCTTGGAAGGAGATGCAGCCAAGTGTACTGATTTCATGAGTTGTGGCCAATGATTTGCATGGATGGTCAGGGACTTGGGAGCAATATGATTGGAATATTAGTAACAAGGAGGTATGTGGAAGAGACATTTAGATAGACTTCTCTGAATGGGGAAAAAAAGAAGAAGAAGAAGATATTTATGTCTCCTGTGAATGCTTACCAAAGGTGATATTGGCAGAGGAGGATTTTAAAAAATGGATAGGATGACATGTTTTGAGGATACCAATCAGCCTTTTCTCCAAGCCAGCCCTGTCATGGCCCAATGAGCTTGTGAGCAAAGTGGCCATGGTGGCAAGAATGAAGATTATACATAAGATCAGCAACAGACTTCCACTTACCATGGTAGAGTTGGTTATGGCTACAGTCACTGCTGAATTCCCAATTTGCCAGCAGCAGAGACCAACACTAAGTCCTGGTATAGCATCAATTCTAGGGGTGATCAGACAGCAACCCGGCAGCAGGTTGACTGATTATATTGAATTGTTTCCATCATGGAAAGGACATTATTTTTATTTATTTATTTATTTATCTTCTTGGAATAGATACTCACTCTGGGTAAGGATTTATCTTCCCTACTTGCACTGCTCTTGCCAAAACTAACATGTATGGACTGACGGGATGTCTTATCCGCTATCATGCCCTGCCTGGATGGAACTCACTTAACAGCATTGCTTCAGAGCAAATGAAGGGTGGCAATGAGCTCTCTCACATGATATTCCCTGGTGTTACCATGTTTTCCACCATCCTGAAGCAACTTGCTTGATAGAATGATGAAACAACCTTGTATGGAAGCAATTAGAATGCCATCTAGGTGGCAATACCTTGCAGAGTTGGAACAATGTTCTCCAAGAACCTTTAAAACACAATTCAATTCATGGAGTTGTTTCTCCCATAGCTAAGAATAAAGGAGTAGAAATTGGAGTAGCATTACTTACTCTTACTCCAAGTTACCCACTCACAATTTTTTTTCTTCCTGTCCTAGGACTCTATGCTCTTTGGTTCTACAGATTTTAGTTCCAAAGGAAAGAATGCTCCCACCAGGAGATACAACACTGATTCCATTGAACTAGAAGTTAAGAATTCCACTAGTCCACTTTGTAGTCTTCAAGCCTTCAGATCAACAGGCAAAGAAGGGAATTGCTGGCTGGTGTGATTGATCCTGATTACTAAAGGAAAATCAGACTGAAACTACTCAGTGGAAGTAAGGAAGATTATGTGTGGAATACAAGGGAAACTTAGGCCATCTTTTAGTACCCTCATGCCTTGTGATTAAAATAAATTGAAGACTAAAGCAAGTCAATTCTGACATGACTACTAATGGCCAAAATCCTTTAGAAATAGAGGTTTGGGATACCTCACAAGGAAAAGAATCTGGAAGAGCTGAGGTGCTTGCTGAGGGCAAAGGGAATGGGGTATAGATGATAGAAGAATGTAGTCCTAAATTATAGCTAAAAGGAATGTAATGTAATCACTATCCTTGTTTTTTTTTTGTTTTTTTTTTTTGTATTGCTGACCTTCATTTTTTTATTTAAATATAATGACCTTTTAAGAGAATAAACCAAAAGAATTTGTGTAACAAATATTTTATATAAATGTAAACATCCATGTCTACTTCATAATTAAGCAAAATATATCTGGGAATGTGAAATATTACAGAGGAGAGGGAAATATCCCAGAAATTAAACAAATGACAGTAACCTAACTATTCAGATAATTTCAAGTTCATATAGTTCAACTACAATGATTGTCTGATCAAGATTAAGATCACTGGATAATTACTAAAACTACCCCTGATTTTACCTGTGAAGAAACAGTTTTTTTCTGAACTCAAGAAAATTCCTCTTTCAGCAAGTAAAAGTTAAAAGGATATTTAAAAAATAGTATCAGTTTTCATTTGAAGAAATACCCAGAAAATAAAACTTTTATTTTATTTTATTTTTTTCTATTTGAAGTTTCAGATATGTACTGATTTCAGAAGGGTAAGTATATTGATTTTTCTTGCATTAACAAAATTTCACAGTTGCTTGTTGCTTCTCTACCAGACTAAGATTTTTTTAGAATAATGTTTCCACCACCTTAGGTTACCATATTATATGTTTTTCAGTCACTGTGACAAATAATATCTACTACTATAAACCAGAAGGCTATGTCTTATTTGTAAAAACAAATAGCATGAAGACATTTTCTTCAGTTTTCCTGAGAACAGGCAGATATTTTACAGCTTAAATTTATTTCAGTGGCTCTGTGAAAGTGACATTAATTCAATTCATTTCCAACAACCTTTATTGAGCATCTACAACATTCTGGGTGGAAAGATTTATTT
>NW_006922497.1:438829-442157 GCF_000298275.1 Orycteropus afer afer | reverse complement strand
TATTCCACATTGTTCCCCCACTCTATCCAGGATCTCCTACATAGATCCCTCTCTGAGTGGTTGACAGTGTAGATGGGTACCAACTAGTTCTTCAGGTCCCTTAGTTTTATAGGCTGAGGATCATGGGGTGTACTAGTGAATGGACTAATTGTTTCTATGCATCTTTGGTTTTCTTCATTCTTCTTTGTTCTGGATGAGGAGAGACCCATTGATTGCCACATTTAGATGGCCATTTGTAAGCTTTTAAGATCCCAGTCACTACTCGACAAAGTAGGATGTGGAACAATGTTTTCCAGTTGAGCTTGATGTCCCCTGCAATTATTGTCCCAAGCCCACAGGTCCAACTATTTGCTCCCTCTGGGTAGCTGCCTGTGCCCAAGAAGTGACTATGCACTTGTTTCTTGCCAACTATACTATATACCTAGGAATTCTTACAGAACATACAAATACACTTGTAGAAATATTGTCTGACAGCTTTATACATGGTCATGCTCACACCACCCCCTGCACAGACATACCTAAATGTTCACCCTGTTCACTCATCTATCTACCCATGTATCGATGTTTGCCATCACTGACAATGCAGTACTATACATGCAAAAGGGTTCATCTTTGTTGTCTGTATTTCCCATGCACCTCTCTATGTCTTCATCTTCCTCAATGCCACCATGGTTATGATTCACATTTGGTACATTACCTTTCCTTTCACTCAAATCAATACTTGTCTCTACCTATCTAGCAGTGGTTGCTCCCACATCTGGTAACCAACAAAGAAAATTTCCTTCCATATATATAAATCTTCCCTTGACTTTTTACAATAACGGACAAATATATTTATCTATCTGTGATTGACAATATTTCAGTCAGTTACTTCCTTCAAGTTACTCCATGTTACACAGTGCTTTGCAGATTATACATTATTCTTTAGGGTTGCAGAGTATTCTATTGTGTGTATGTACCATAATTTGGTTATTCATTCTTTTGTTGATGGGGATATTGGTGGTTGCCATCTTTTTTGCTATTGTAAATAGTGCTGCAATGAACATGGGTGTGCATATATCTGTTCTTTTCCTTCCTCTCACTTATTTAGGATATATACCTAGTAATGGAATTGCTAGGTCAAATGGTATTTTTAATTCCAACCTTTTAAGGAATCATCATACTGCTTTCCAAGGTGGCTGTATCATTTGACAGTCCAAACAGCAGCGTATGAGAGTCCCAAACTTTCCATATCCTCACCAGTATTTGTTATTTCCTGTCTTGCTGGGAAAGATTGTATCTAATTGTTTGGATTTTCATTTCTCTAATGGCTAGTGGTCATGAATATTTCTTCATGTGTTTGTTGGCTACCTGAATATCCTCCTTGGTGAAGTGTCTATTCACATTTTCATTTTCAATTGGATTATTTGTCTTTTTGTTGCTGAGGTGTTGTGCTTTTCCATAAATTATACAGATAAGTATCTTGTCAGATATGTCATTGTCAAATATTTCTTCCTAAATGGTAAGTTCTCTTTTGACTTGGAGAATTCTTTGGAAGCACATTAAAATTTAATTTATAGAAAGTCTCATTAATCTAGTTTATCTTTTGCTGTTTATGCATTTTGGGTTATGCTTGATAGTCTATTCATGCCATGTATTAGAGCCCCTAAATTTGCCCCTAGTTTTTCCTTGAGGAACTTTATAGCTTTAGGTTTCATGTTTAAGTCTTTGATCCATCTGGAGTTAGTTTTTGTGTATGGTGTGAGGTACAGATCTTGTTTCATTTTTCTGCAAATAGATATTCAGTTTTGCCAGCACCATTTGTTAAACAATCTCTTTCCCATTTAATGGATTTTGGCCCTTTGTCAAAGATCAACTAACCATAGCTGGTTGGATCTATTTCTGGGTTCCCAATTCTATTCCATTTGTCTGTGTGTCTATTGTTGCACCAATACCAGGCAGTTTTAACTACTGTGGCTGTATAGTAGGTTTTAACATCCATGTATGTGATAACTCCTACTTTGCTCTTCTTCTTAAATAATGCTTATTTATCTGAGGTCTCTTCTCTTTCCCTATAAAGTGATTGGTTTTCCACACCCTTAATGAATGTTGATGGGGTTTGGATTGGGATTGCATTGAATGTGTAGATTGCTTTGTGTAGAATTGACATTTTCTCAACGTTCAATCTTCTTATCCATGAACATGGTATGTTCTTCATCTTCTGTAGATCTCTTATGGTTTCTTGAAGTAGTCTTTTGCAGTTTTCTTTGTACAGGTCTTTTGTGTCCCTGGTAAGATTTATTCCCAAGTATTTTATTTTTTTTTGATAGCTATTGTAAATGGTATTGATTTCCTTATTTCTTTTTCAGCAATCTCTTTGCTGGTATAGAGGAAACCAACTGAATTTTGCATCTTGATCTTGTATCCTTCCATGATGCTAAATCTCTCAATTAATTCCAGCAGATTTTTTTCTGAGTCTTTTGGGTTTTCTAGGTATAGTATCTTATCCTCAGCAAAAAGGGATAGTTTGACTTCTTCCATACCAATTTGGATGCCTTTGATTTTCCTTTCTTTCCTTATTGCCCTGGCTAGGACTTCCAACACAATGTTGAATAGAGGTAATGACAGAGGGCATCCTTGTCTGATTCCTGTTTGCAAAGGTAATGGTTTCAGTCTCTCTCTATTGAGAATAATATTGGCTTTTGGTTTTGTATATATGCCCTTTATTATGTTGAGGAATTTTACCTCTATCCTCATTTTTCTGGGAATATTTTTTATCAGGAATGGGTGTTGGATTTTATCAAATGCCTTTTCTGCATCAATTGATATGATCATGTGGTTCTTTTCCTCTGTTTTATTTATGTGATGGATGATGTTGATTATTTTGGTAATGTTAAACCATCATTGTATAACTTATATGAACCCCACTTGGTCATATTGTATTATTTTTTTGATATGTTGTTGGAGTCTATTGGCTAGGATTTTGTTGAAGATTTTGCATCTATATACATTAGGGATATTGATCTGTGCTTTCATTTTTACTGATGTCTTTGTCTGGGAGCTCTGGTTGTGTCCTGCCTCAGGCTTTTGACTGATAACCAGAAGGCTGGTGATTCAAACCCACTCAGACACTCCTCAGAAGGAAGATTGGGAAATCTACATCCATAGAGATACCACTTCAGAAAACCAAGGATGGGCTGCTATGAGTCGAAAAACAATTTGATGACACTGAATTTTTTTTTTTTTTTTTTTTGGCCTGGTTTTGATATCAAGGTTACTCTTGCTTCATAAATTGAATTTGGGAAGATTCCATCATTTTCCATGTTCTGGAATAGTTTTTGTAGGATTG
>NW_006922497.1:435720-438420 GCF_000298275.1 Orycteropus afer afer | reverse complement strand
TTTTTTTTTTTTTTACTCTTTCTTCTTTTTTGATGTGTGCATTTATTACTCTAAATTGACCTCTGATCACTACTTTTGTTGGGTCAAAAATATTTTGGTATGTTTTATTTTTAAGCTCATTTGACTCAAGGGATTATTATTATTATTATTATTATTTTCTTCATTTATTATTTCTTCTATTACCCAGTCTTTTTTATGGAGGGTGTTGTTCAGTTTCCATGGCAGTGTAGTAAATTACTTGGTATGGCTTTTCTAGCCTTAAGTCTTTGTAAACTTCATGGTGGAATTTGCTGTGAGCAACTGAGGAGGTTCTGATTGTGAATGTTATCCACCTGGGGTATTTCTGTTGAGAGTGGTACAAAGCAATGTTCTGGGATGTTTACTCTCTCTCAGGTGCTTAGAATTCTGATATTCTGATTGGTTAGTTTGGCTACTCTACCAGTCTCAAAAGAAGGCCTCCTAGAGGTAGAAGAAGTCACTCTGACTGCTAGCTGAGAAAGATATGTTGCTGAGAGGAACATACTCCTGAGAGACCTGTGCTGCTGAGAAAGAGACACTTAGAGACACGCACTACTGGAACAGAGACGGAAAGAAAATGTTGGCTGAGAGACTGTGAGCTGAGAGAGACTAAGCCTACTTCCTGAACTTGAATTGTAGCCTGGTTCTTCCCTAATAAACCCCGTAATCTGAGAGTTCTGTGTGACCACTGCCGTGAGTTATTGAACCTAGCAGAGAAGCAGTGTGTGTTGTGGGAGGAATGGTTAGTACAAGGGCTGGAGGAAGGCAGCATGTCTGGCCTCACAGGAATAGGCTTTAGGCTACTGTTATCATTTCCTTCATTGCTGTTCTTTTAGTATTTGCTAAATATTTGTGCTTATCTTCTTTTTTACTGTGATGTGAAGATTCATCATTTTTTGAGGTTACCCTGTGACTTATATTTTTCACCCCAAGTTTAGGACAGTCATTGCATTTTGCAAGTCTCTTGACTTCCTCACCATTTAGTTCTGTCAGTACACTACTTTTTATCCCTTTTATTTTGTTGTTGCCCTCATTTGCCAATTGATGTCTCTGGTTCCCTGTTTGCAATTTTGTAAGCTTACTTTACTTTGGGTACGTTGATAACTGGGTTGGTTTCTGGGTTATGCCATCATTTGTATTAATGATTGTTTTTTGTTTTCTATTACTGGTTCTATGTTAGAAGGACTCCCTTTAGTATCTCTTGTAAGGATCATCTGGTTTTAACAATTTCCTTTAATTTCTTCTTATCTGGAAATCTCCTAAATCACCATCATATTTAAGGAATAATTTTACTAGATATATGATTCTTGATTGGAAATTTTTGTCTTTCAGGGTTTTATATATACCATCCCCTCACCTTCTTGACATATGGTTTTGGCTGAGAAATCAGTTTAATCTTACTGGTTTCCCCTTGTAGATAATTCCCACCTCCACCCCACCCCCGTGCTGCTTTTAGGATTCTTTCTTTCTTTGGTTTTTATGAGTTTGATTATGATATGTCTTGGTGATTTTCTTTTGGGGTCTATCCTGTTTGGGGTTTGTTGGACTTCCTGAATGGATATATTCCCATCTTTCATCATATCAGGGAATTCTTTTCCAACAAATCTTGGACAGTTTTCTCAGTGTTTTTCTTTTTCTCTTCCTGTCCTGGAATTCCAATTACACATAGATTTTTCCTTTTAATGGTATCTCTTATGAATCTTAGGCTTTCTTCATTTTGTTTTGATCTCTTTTTCTGTTTGATCTTTTTCCAAAAAAATATTCAGGTATTTGCCCTCAATCTCATTAATTCTGTTTTTCTTTTATTTGATTCTACTCCTTTGCCCTTTCAATCTGTTATCTATTTCTGAAAATTTAGTATTAACCTTCTGGATTTCCAACTGTAGATTCTGTATCATTTCTAATTTTTCATTAAGTTAGTCATTTTGTTCTTATATTTACTCCAGAAATTCTTCTTCTTTTTTTTTTTTTTTTGTCTGTGTGTTCCTTAATTTTGTCAGTCTTAATCTATCTCTCACTCCTTTGAAGGTACCTAAATATAATTCTTTTTATTTATCAGGGAGTTCCAATGCTGCTTCTTCTTCAGGGATGTGTTCTGTATCTGTATGCTTACTCCTTGTTTCTACTGCTTTATATTGCTTCTTTGTGTGGACTGTGAAGGTCTGTTGTCTCCAAGACATTGTGACCATTGTGACTTTTTTCTTTGTTGCATTTATATTTAATTGGTGATTGTATGTTGGAGTGATTTGCCAAAATTTTTCTTTCCTTTTTTTTTTTCCTTTGGATGTGTCTGAGTAAGCAGGGTACTGTGCTCCTCTATTTGCTAGTTATCAACACTTATTCACTCACAACCTGGCTCCTGGTGGGTGTGAGAGAGAATGAAAGTGGCTGGGCAGATTTTGGCAACTGTGAAGAGCAGCTAAGGGTGAATAAGGCTCTAATTGGTTGTCATGTACCATTGGCAAGTTGGTGCAAAAGGAAGTGGTGGCTTTAACTCAGTAAGTGGAGCTGCAGGAGGTATGGGTGTGGCTTCATCATATGGGCATAGTTGCTGTCTCTCACTCAGACAAAAACAGCAGTCAAGAAACTATCAAAAAAGAAAAAAAAAGAGGACTAAAACCACACACCATTGGGAGCTCTGGTAGCATAGTGGCTAAGGCACTTGACTGCTAACCAGAAGGC
>NW_006922497.1:428810-435123 GCF_000298275.1 Orycteropus afer afer | reverse complement strand
AAAAAAAAAAAATGGGGTAGGGAGGGGCAAGGAACCTAGTCTCCCTCAGAGCACACAGACTGCAATGGAATTCCTGCCATCCCAAAAGGTGGGTGGGAGTGAGGAATGGCCACACTTCTCTTCACCAAGAAGGTGTGGGGTATAAGAATAACAAAGGGAATATCACACCTTTCCAGTCCTCAGTGTATGGTAAGGCCATGTCGTCCGTGACAAGTGGAGCCTATTCATAGGTCCCTGGAATCTGAGAGAACGCTATGGCTTGAAATATCCGAAATGGTCAAGCTGCTTGTAAACATTCAAAATGACTCTGCCCTCCAGACAGCCAAGAGTCCACAGCTTAGCCTATCTCCCTTTTACTGCTTCCTCTGCTATTCATCAGCCAGCAGTGCAGTCCTCCATGCACGCCCTGGCTAGCAGGGCTGATTTTTAGGTTAATTGTTAGGTTCTAACACAATTTGGCAGTATTCCAAGTTGTCTGTGCTGTCAGGATTTCTGACAGTCCACAATTCCAAAGGTCTCCTTTTTTTGGTGTTTTCAGGCAGGTTCTTCTACTAGTTGGAGTTTAGTCCACTTCGCTATTCTTTCCTTCAAATTTCAGGGCTCCAGAATTATGTTATACATCTGTGTTAATTGATTCCTCTTTTCTTTGTTGAAGAGGGCTGCGTAGTTTGTCTGCCTATTCTGTCATCTTCTATTATCTTTATTCTTACAGGATCCCTAGGTATGAATGAATTCCACATCATAATAAAAGCCTTTTCATCTTACTGACACCTCTGAAAACATCATAGTGGCACAGTAAAGAACTGTGATAAATTTATTACATCAATTATTTCAAATTTATGCTCAAAAGTCCACAAGTTAATATATAGGGTTTAATCAGCAAATAAAAATTTTACTAACTTTTTTCTTTTATTATTTTTCAAGTAAGTCTATTTTTACTACAAAATATTTTTATAACACACAAAAAAATATAGAAAATGAAATTCCAGAAAGAAAACTGTGTTAGAATTCTGACACATGCAATTAGAATCTTACTATATAAATATTTTATGTCCCATTTTTAAGTTTATCCATACTGTGAAATGTTATGCTAGTTAAAAATTATTCTGATAGCTCCACATTAATTATACTTAATGAGTGACTTCAATTTATTTAGGAATTATGTTGTTATTATAAATTTATTAATTTCAATTTTTGACTGCTAACTATTCCTCAGAAGGAACATAGGGCAATCAATTTCTGTAGTGATACTGCCTTGGAAACCCAAGGGGGGGTCTATATGAGTCAAAATCGACTACACAGCATATTACAACAACAACAAGAACCAGAAGGCTGTCGGTTCAAACCCACCAGCCACTCCTCAGAAGGAATGTTGGTCACTCTACTTCCATAATGATACCACCTCAGAAACCCAAGGAAGGGTTTCTTGAGGCAAAATCAATTCAACAGCAGTGAGGTTTTTTAGATAATTTGATAATAGGTCAAAGAATACACTAACAGATGTCTTACACATTTCTGTATTCTCAATCATATTTTTAGATCTTGTACTTTGTAACAATCTCAAGGCAATGAATACAAACTGAAGAGTTGTATTTAAACATTTTTAAATTATGAATTTCTCATCAAAACACATCCCTTTTCTTTTTGCTGTATGTATCTGGTTAATTAGTTGTTATATATTTATGCTCCACCACTAATTTGTTACTTTGTTGTACTATGGTGCTTTATATGTTATTGTCATGCAGGAGTCTATGACACAGATATTTCAAATACCAGCAGTATCACCCATACAGTTGGATAGGTTTAAGCAAAGCTTCCAAGCTAAGATATACTAGGAAAAAGGACCTGGCAATGTGCTTCTGAAAAAAAAAAATTAGAAAGTGAAAACCTTATTAATAAGAATCAAATTGACTACACCTGAGAAAGAGATGATGGATAAGCTCAATGACATCAATCAGAATGAGGGCAGGGCCTTACTGCAGAATAGGCCAACAATTGCTCATAATCAAGTTCAAATTGAAGCTGAAGAAAATTAAAACAAGTTCACAAGAGCCAAAGTATGACCTTGAGTATCTTTCATCTGAATTTAGAGACCATTTCAAAAACAAACTTGACACATTGTGCACTATTGATTGAAGAATGGACAGGTTGTGGGATGTCATTAAAGACATTATATATGAAAATAGGAAAAATTCATTAAGAAGACAAGAAATAGAAGAAAGACAAAAATGAGTGTCAGAAGAGACTCTGAAATAGTTTTGAACATAGAGTAACTAAAGCAAAAGGAAGACATGATGAAGTAGAAGAGATGAAAAGATTTCAAAGCTCAGTGAAAAAGTAAAGTATTTTAAAGAAATATGCAAAAACCTGGAGTTATAAAATGAAAAGGGAAGAGCGTAATTGTCATTTTTCAAACTCAAAGAACAGAAGTTAAAACTTAGAGCTTCAAATTGTAATATTGAAAGAATCTATGGGCAAGATATTGAACAACCTAAGAAACATCAAATGAAGATGGAAAAATATACACAGTCACTGTACCCAAAATAATTGGTTGACATTCAATCATTTCAGGATATTGAAGGAAGAAATACAAGCTGCACTTAAGGCATTGATAAATAAGACTCCAGGAATTCACAGAATACCAACTGAGAAGTTTCAACAAGTGGATGCAAAACTGGAAATATTTATTCATTGATGCCAAGAAATCTGGAAGACTCCTACTTGTGCAAATGACTGGAAGAGATCTAAATTTACTTGTGCCCATTCCAAAGAAAAGCAATGCCACAGAATGCCAAAATTATATCAAACAATAGCATTAATACCACACAAAAATAAAAGTTTGCTGAAGATAATTTAAAAAATAGTCACAAAGGTGGAAGAATAGACAGACAAGTGACATAGACCTTCTTAAACAAAGAAAAGAAAAAACAATTGACAGAGATACAGAAGGTAATCCTGGAGCCCTGAGCTTTGAAAGGAGCTATACAGAAATGGATTAGGCACCAACTACTGGAATAACCTGAACGAAAACAATAAGTACAGAGATGGTTGGATCTGTGAACCATCAGCTACTCTGACAGGACCAATGGCTTGCATACTTCCAAGTGGTGCTGGGACCTGAGAATTGACCTACAGATCAGCCCTCGTCACCAAGGTCTGTAGGGATGACTGCACTGGTGGCCTATGACTAAGAAGGGAAACAGCAAGGAGGCAGACTACCTGAGCTGTGGACTTTTCCCCATCCAAAGGGCATAGCCATTTTGATTGTTTACACATGGCAGCCATTTTGGATACTTACAGTGACCGAGGGTGCAGCCATTTGTAATGTTTGTAAGTGGCAACCATTTTGGATATTTAAGTGACTAAGGGCACAGCCATTTTAATTGTATACAAGTGGTGGCCATTTTGGATATTTAAAGTGACTGAAGGCACAGCCATTTTGAATCTTTATAAGTGACAACTATTTTGGATTTTAAAGTGGCAACATTCTCATTTGGATTCCAGGGCCCTAAGAATAGGATCTGTTTGCAAAGGTTGGAAGGGACATCTGAGAGGCTGACAACAGGAATGGATATAGGTGATGAGTGTATAAGTGCTGTCAACTACCAAATAGAGGAACACAGTACCCTGCTTGTGTAGATAACATACAAAGAAAATGAAAATTGTGGGCAAGTCACTCCAACATGCAATCACCAATTAAATATAAACACAAAAACATCACAATGCCTAGGAGACAACAGAGCATCACAGTCCACACAAAGAAGCAAGATAAAGCAGAAGAAACAAAGGACAAGGATATAGACCCAAAACACATCCCTGAGGAAGATGTAGCATTGGAACTCCCTGATAAGGAATTCAAAAGAACTATATTTAAGTATCTTCAATGAATTGAGAGACAGAGCAAGGATAACACAGAGAAAACCCTAGAATAATTTTGGAAGAAAATACAAGAACAAAATGATAAAATACATGAAAAATTAGAAAGACACTAAATCTACACACAGAAATACAGAATATTAATACTAAATTTTTAGAAATAAATAAGACATTGAATGAGCAATGGAGCAGAATTGAATCAATGGAAGACAGAATTAGGGAGATGGAAGTAAATACCTGAATACTTCTTTGGAAAGAGATAAATCAGAAAAAAAAAGGTCAAAACAAAATGAAGAAAGCATAAGGTTCATGTGAGAGAATATCAAAAGGAAAAACATATGTGTTATCAGAATTCCAGAATAGGAATAGAAAAATAAAACCATAGAGAAAATGTTGAAGATTTTTTTTGGAGGAGAATTTTCCTGGTATGATGAAAGATGAGAGTATATCCATTCAGGAAGTCCAATGAACCCTGAACAGGATAGACCTCAAAAGAAAATCACCCAGACATATCATCATCAAATTTACTAAAACCAAAGACAAAGAAAGAATCATGAGAGCAGCACAGGAAAAACAAAAAATTACCTACCAGGGGCAACCAATAAGACTAAGCTCAGATTTCTCAGCAGAAACTGTGCAGGCAAGAAGACAATGGGATGGTATATATAAAACCCTGAATGAGAAAAATTTCCAGACAAGAATTATGTACCAGCAAAATGGTCCCTCGAATATGGTGGTAAAATTAGGACATTTCCAGACTAGCAGAAATTAAGGGAAGTTGTTAAAACCAGGCCAATCTTACAAGAGATGTTAAAGGAAGCCCATTGGATGGAGAATCAACAAGAGCAAACAACAACTGACCATTAACACACATGATGATATAACGCAGAAACAAACCCATCTATGGAAGTATCCAAAGTAAATAAGCCTACATGATTGTAAACAGAGAACCAGAGACATCAATTGACAAATGAGGACAACTACAAACCAAAAAGAGGGAAAAAACTGTCATTACAGAATTCTACAAGATAGAATGGACTGTTCTACACTTGGGAAGAAAACTATAAATCACAGTGTACCTAAAAGAAAAATTATAAACCTTCTCATAAAAAAGAGGACCAGCATAAATATTCAGCAAATACAATAGCAATGAAGGAAGTGATAACATGATCCATAAACAAAACAAGTTCAGCATAGAAAATTATATGGAACTAAGAAATCAACACCATGAAAAAGCACATAACAAAAATGACAGCAACAAATTCATATTTGCTGATAATTACATATCTGGCAAGGGACTTATCTCTAAGATTTATAGCAGAGGAGTGGATGACCAAACTATGGTACATACACATAATGTAATGCTATGCAGCACTAAAGAATAATGTATTATATGGATTGTTATATGAATAAGGCAGAAAATAAACACAATCTCTGAATGTTAATCCTATACTTTTTTTTTTTTTTTTTAATTGTGATTTCGGAGCAAGTTCACACAGCAAATTCCATACAGCACCTCACATATACATTATCTCATGACATAGAAATTTTCCACAATGCAACAGCTCTCCTCCCATTTCCTCCCCATAGTTACCTCTTCCCTGTGTTTTTTCCTCCCATGCAATCCGTGTACACAGCCCTTATATTCTACCATGATTGTTCTCTCCAAGGAGTGTATTTACCTAATGGAAATGTTCCACGCATATGTCTGTCTTTTGTGTGGCTGGAAGCCACAGGAGTGGGTTCAACCCCAGACCTGAGGGTAGCTGGGGGCCAAAGTCTCAGTGGTTCCATCAGGGTGTAGCAGATCAGCAAACCTGGTTCCTTTTCTTGTCTTTTTTTTTCCTACATTGCTTTCCCACTCTATCCAAGGTCTTTTATGTAGATTCCTGCCTCAAGTGTTTGACAGTGTTAGCCAGTCACCATCTAGTTCTTCTGGTCTCATAGTCATACAGACTGAAGGTAACATGCTTGGACAAATTGTTTCCATGCATCTTTGGTATCTTCTTTCGTCTTTTCTCTGGATGAGGAGAGACCCATTGTTGCATCTAAAGGGCTGCTTGCAATAAGATCCCAGTTGCTACTTGCCAAAGTAGAATATGGAACGATGTTTTGTATAGTATGTTATGTCAATTGAGCTTGACGTCCCTATGACTATGGTCCTGAGCCCACAGGCCCAACTACTCATTCCTCTGGGTAGCTGCCTTTGGCCAAGAATGACTACAACCTTGTCCCTTGTGTGCTCTATTACATATCTGGAAATTCTTACAGAATGTACTAATATACTTGTAGAAATATTGTTGTTGTTGTTGTTATGTGCCGTCGAGTCAGAACAATTCATAGTGACCTCTCCTTGGGTTTCCAAGGCAGTATCACTACAGAAGTAGATTGCCCCATCTTCCTTCCAAGGAGTGGCTGGTGGGTTTGAACTACCAGC
>NW_006922497.1:419196-428365 GCF_000298275.1 Orycteropus afer afer | reverse complement strand
GAAGGAAGGTTGGGCAATCCTACTTCCGTAGTGATACTGCCTTGGAACCCAAGGAGGGGTTGCTATGAGTCGGGGCTGACTCGATGGCAAATAACAACAACAACATCTAAGAGTTTTCCATTCCCTCCCCTCCCATCCCTGGTAGCCAACAAAGAAAATTCCATTCCATATATAAACTGTTCCTTAACTTTTTACAAAAATGGACTATGCAATATTTGTCCTTCTGTGATTGACTTATTTCACTCAGCATATTGTCCTCCAAGTTCATCCATGTTATGCAGTGTTTTGCAGATTCTACATTATTCTTTGGGTTGCATAGTATTCCATTGTGTGTGTGTACTATAGTTTGGTAATCCCTTCTTCTGTTGATGGCATCTAGGTTGTTTCCATCTTTTTGCTATTGTAAATAGGGCTCTAATCAACATGGATGTGCATCTATCTGTTCTTGTCTTGGCTCTCACTTCTTTAGGATATATACCTAGTAATGAAATGGCTGGGTCAAATGGTATTTCTAATTCCAACTTTTTAAGGAATTGTCATACTGCTTTCCACAGTGGTTGCACTATTTGACAGTCCCACCAGCAGTGTATGAGAGTCCCAATGTCTCCACATACTCGACATACTTGTTATTTTCTGTCTTGTTGAACTTTGCTACTAGTGCTGGGCAAGATTCTATCTCATTGTTGCCCAATAACATTGGTTTCTGGGTCATGTCATCTTGTGTATTAATGACCAATTTTGGTTTGCTATTATTAGTTCTCTGTTCACAGGACTCCCTTTAGTATCTCCTGTAAGGTTGGTCTTGTTTTACCAAATTCTCTTAAATACTGCTTGTCTGGAAGTCTCCTAATTTCATTATCATATTTGAGGGACAATTTTGTCAGGTATATAAATCTTGGTTAGAAATTTTTCTCTCTCAGGGTTTTATATATACCATCCCATTGCACTCAGTTGCATGGTTTCTGCTGAGAAATCACAGCTTATTCTTATTGACTGTACTTTGTAGATAACTTTTCATTTTTCCTGTGGTGTTTTCAAGATTCTCTCTTTGTCTTTGGTTTTGATGAGTTTGATGATATGTTTTGGTGATTTTCTTTTGGGGTCTATCCTGTTTGGGGTTCATTGGACTTCCTGAATGGATATACTCACATCTTTCATCATATTATGGAACTTCTCTTCCCACAAATCTTAGACAATTTTGTCAATGGTTTTCTTTTTCTCTTCCATTCTGGAATTCCAATGACATATAAGTTATGTCTTTTGCTGGTATCTCACATGAACTTGAGGCTTTCTTCATTTTGTTTTAATTTTTTTTTTTTTTCCTGACTGATCCCTTTCCAAAGAAATATTCAGGTATTTGTTTCAATCTCATTAATTCTGTCTTCCATTGATTTGATTCTCCTCCTTTGCTTGCTCTATGTGTTATCTATTTCTGAAAACTTAGTATTAATCTTCTGGATTTCTATCTGTGGATTTTGTGTCATTTCTAGTTTGTCATTTTGTCATTTTTTTCTTGTATTTTCTTATGAAATTGTTCTAGGGTTTTGTCTGTATTTTCCTTGATCTGTCTCTCAATCTTTTGAAGATAACTAAATATAATTCTTTTGATTTCCTTATCAGGGAGTTCCAATGCTTCTACTTCCTCAAGGATGTGTTCTGGGTCTGTATTCTGGCTCCTTGTTTCTACCAATTTATCTTACTTCTTAGTGTGTACTGTGGTATTCTTTTTTCTCAGAGACATGGGGACAGTCTTGTAACTAGATCTCTGTTAAGTGTTTCTGAAGAGCAGCTAAGGATGAGTCAGGCTTTTTTGATGGTCATTTATTGTTGGCCCATTGATAGAGAAGGAATTGGTGGCTCTCAGTAAGTTTAGCTTAAGTAGGTGTGGGTATAGTTGTGTCATGTGGGCACTGTTGTTGTCTTCCACTCAGTTTGACAAAACAACAATAAAAAAAAATGAAAAAAATAAAAGCAAGTGGACAAAAAATGTACTATGTAAATGAACAGGAAAAATTCCTAAATAAAATAAAATAAAAACCCCACAATATCTAGAGAGAGGGCAATAAGAGAAAGGAGGTAGAGTAGAAGAATAATGAAGGACATATGGGAAAAACACAAAAGAAAAACAAGGAATGAGTGTAACCATGAGAAAGAAATAATGGGAACCAGGAACATGGAAGAGAGAAAAAGCTGAAAACTTGAACCTAGAAAGGGAAGAATAAAGAATAATAATAATAAGGACAAATGATGATGATCATGATGATCATGATGATGATAATAGTTATTATTATTATTTTAAAACAGACAAAAACTAACAAACTGAAAAAAAGAAAAAAAAAAAAAAAAAAAAACCTGGGCAGGGTGGGGCAGGGCAACCAGGCTCTGTGGGAGCAGACAGGAATGGAATTCCTGCCAACCTAGAAGGTTGGCGGAAGTGAAGGATAGCCAGCCACACCTCCATTCCCCAAGAGGGTGTGGGGTCTAAGAGTATCAAGGGGAGTATCACACATTTCCATTCATTCATGTTCTGAATGTCCTTGTGTTTCCCAGCAAGTGGACCCTACTCTTAAGTCTCTGGAATCTGGAGAACACAGTCACTTTAAATATCCAAAATGGTCAAAGCTCTTGTAAACATTCAAAATGGCCTCACCCTCTGCACAGGCAAAAGTCCACAGCTCAACCCACCTTCCTCTTCACTGTTTCCCCTTTTATCCACCAGCCACCAGTGCAGTCTTCTGTGAAGTCCCTGGCTAGCAGGGCCAATTTTTAGGTTAATTCTTAGGTCCTAACACCCCTTGACAATATCCAACCTTTCCCTGCCTTCAGGATCACTGACAGACCACAGTTCCCTATATCCCCCTTTTTTTCAGTGCTTTCATACAGGTTCTTCTACTAGTTGGAGTTTAGTCCATTTCTATTCCCTTCAAAGCTCAGGGCTCCAGGATTATCTTCTGTATCTGTGTTAATTGATTCCCCTTTATTTCGTTGAAGTGAGTCTGTGCAGTCTCTCTATTCCACCATCTTACCAGAACTCCCCCTTGTCATATATTTTTATAGTCTGTTCTATAGTGTATCATAAAATCAGTCTTAAATGTCTTATATTACTTAACTGATTTTCCTATGACTGAGGATAATTTAACAATTATATTTGAAAATTATATAGCACACTGAAATAATAATTTAGAAAACTGGAACTTATTTATCAAAGCTCAAACAGCTTTTAAAATCCCCTTAAACATTTTGAAGTTTAGTTCCACTTAACAATTGTTTTTTTACCATTTTCTGTTTGATCATCTTTACCCGTGATATTGAAATATGAAAAAGTAAAGGGGAGAAAAGTTAAATTAATTAATGTATTTGTTCATATACATATGTATGCTTAACTATTTCACTGCCATTGAGTTGGATCGGACCCATAGCTACCCCTCCTTGGGTTTTTGAGACAGTATTACTGTGGAAGTAGATTGCCCAGTCTTCCTTATGAGGAGTGGTTGGTAGATTTGAACCACCAGCCTCTGGTTAGCAGTTAAATGCCTTAGGTATATGAATATATGAAAAATATATTTAACAGCAGAAACCTACTTCTGATCTCATACCAATCAAAGTTTATGATAGTTTTATGATTTTACTTGGTATTTTTTCTCTGTTTGTCATCAATAAACATGATCTATGGAAGGCAATTTACTTACCAAAAAAAAAAAAAAAATCATTGTAATCAAGGGCATTTGACTCATAGTGATCCCGTAACCTTTTCCTTGGTTTTCTGAGGTGATATCTCTATGGAACTAGACTGCCTGATCTTCCCTCTGAGGAGTGGGTTTGAACTTCCAGCCTTCTGGATAGAAGTCAAATGCCTTAGATACTATGCTATCAGATTTGTCTAGCATGACATATGCAGATGACACAACTTTGTTTGTTGAAAGTGAAGACGACTTGAAACACTTACTGATGAAGATTAAAGACTACAGTCTGCAGTATGAATTACACCTCAACATAAAGAAAAAGAAAATTCTCACAAATGGACCAAAAAACAACATCAAGATAAATGGAGAAAAAATTGAAGTTGTCAATGATTTTATATTACTTCATTCCGCAGTCAACACCAATGGAAGCAGCAGTCAATAAATCAGACCATGTCTTGCTGAAAATACCTCTTTAAAGTGCTGAAGAAGAAAGATATCTCTTTTAAGACTAAGGTGTGCCTAACCCAAGACATGTTGTTTTCAATCATTTTATATGAATATGAAAGCTGGACAATGAACAAGGAAGACCAAAGAGGAGTTCATGATTTTGGGTTGTCATTTGGCAAAGAATACTGAAAGTACCATGGACTACCATACTTCAAAAGCTACCTCATTGCTGTAGAGTCAGTCTTGACTCATGGCAACCTCTCCTATGTTTCTGAGGCAGTATATCTACAGAAGTAGATTGCCCTGTCTTCCTTCTGAGGAATGGCTGGTGGGTTTGAACTGCCAGGCTTCTGGTTAGCAGTCTAGTATCTTAGGCACTATGTCATCACAGCTCCCATAAGAATTAATAAATTTGTCCTGGAAGTTCAGCCAGAATGCTCCTTGGAAGCAAAAATGGTCATACTTCATGTGACTATGGTCACTTTGTCAGAAGAGACAATTTCCTGGGGAATGATATCATGTTTGGTAAAGTGGACAGTCAACAAAAAAGGAAAAGGCCTTCAATGAGGTGGTGCTTGAACAATTTCTCTCAGGAATATCAGCACAGGGCTGGTCCCCATGAAAAGGAGGTTAAAGATGTCCCAAATGTCCAAACTACCGTGCCACTCCATCATTTCAAACATTAACTCCTCCTCCTCCTCCCAGTAATTTCCCCATCTTAGCTTTTTATATTTCACTGTAATGCCTCACAGAACTCACAGACACCAAAGCGATTGTCTCATGTAGTAGTAGTGGGGGAGGCTGGCAGGCTGGCGAGTCCCAGGTCTATGAGTGGGTCTAGAGGATCCCCCCAATTTTCAGGGTTTGATGAACCTCGATCAGCAGAACAGATGACGGCTGCTATCCCAAAACCAGGGGTGAGATGACAATGAGCCAAAACACAAAACCCAAGCAAGAGGAGGGTGAACCGTCCCAGCAGATTCAGAGGTATATCCTTTAGGAAGCTGAGGGTGGTGATTTGCATTATACCCTCCAGCAAGGCAGGACTCAAGATACATTCCACCTGTGTTACCCAAACAGAAATAACCTAAGTGGTTATTACAATCAACAGCTCAAAGCAAATGGCATCACAGATCTGATTGCCAATCATTACAGGGAATGACTACTACCAGATGTCCAGCCAAGTTGATATCTGACCTTACTACCACACCACTCCAAACAGGCATGGATAATAGTATTTATAATACATCATAGAATGGAGGACAATGGCTAGAAGGGCCACATCAAGCAATTCACCACAGATGGAATGACACAGTGGCTACAATGATGAGCTCAGAGATAGCAGGGATTTTGAACCTGGCACAGGACCAGGCAGTGTTTCATTCTGTTGTGCATACTATTGTTATGAGTTGGAGTTGACTACATGGCACTTAACAAAAACAAGAAAGCATAATATATTACTACTAATTTTTTGGAGAAAATGAAGTAAATACAAAGAGATCATTTACATACCTCTTAAACTGCTATTTGATTGTTAAACTTCTCTGGAAATAAATGAATTAATATATTAGAAGGGAAAAGAATATTAATTTTAAAACTGACTTAAAGTGAATGTTACTGTAATAAACAACATAATGAGTACTGCTCTAAGATCTTTTAAATTTTCAATTAAAAATAGTAGAAAAAGGAATAAAAGAGAAAAATATGTTCTTAGAAAAGCAGAACAATGCGCTTGGAATAATGAAATCATTTTTCTTTTTTTTTTTCTTTTAACAAGAAATCTATGAAGTGGGATGATTGAGGATTATAAGTATCAGGAGGTTATTGGAGGTCACAAAATAAAAGATTGGGTTGATAATTTTTGTTTTTACTATAAAAGTTTAGAAAGATTTTTAAGCATATTTTGCAGAAGAAAGTAAAGGTATCACCACAAGTGTATACTTACTTCATATGCTTGTATTCAATGCAAAGGAATAATTTTATAATAAGGTGTATTGGTTGGCTATGACTAAATAATATACAACCAAAAACTTAGTGGCTCAGAGAAATAAATATATATTACCATGTTGTTGTTGTTGTTATGTGCCGTTGAGTCAGACCTGACTCATAGCAACCCCTCCTTGGGTTTCCGAGGCGATATCACTTACGGAAGTAGATTGCCCAACCTTCCTTCCGAGGCGTGGCTGGTGGGTTGTAATAAGAATTATTTGAGAAGAATACTATCTAAACAATTTTTAACTTAATTGGTTTCCCTTTTACTGTTGATGAGGGTCTGTGTAGTTTGTCTGCTTATTCTGCCATCTTAATATTTGGCAGACTTTTGAAACACCCTTGCTAGTTTGAAGATAAAGAGGACCATATGAGGAGCAATGCAAATATGCCCAAAGATTTAAGAAAATAGACTCTGGTCAATAGTCATAGAGCAGCATAGTCCTCAGCCTTACAAGTTGTTGAATTCTGACAACAATCTGGATAAATATGGAAGATGATTCTTTCCTAAACCACCCAAAAGCAATGCAGCCCAACTGACATCATCATTATAGCTCTCTGAGACAATGAGCAGAGAATCTGGCCATGCTGTGCCCAGAGTTCATAACCATGAACACCAAAAGCAAACAAAATATATTGCTATCAATTCAATTTTGACTCATAGAGACCATGGAGGACAGAGTTGTAATCTTTTTGGAAGCAGACTACCACATCTTGCTAATGCAGAACAGCTACTGTCTTCACAACTGCTCACCTTTTGTCAACAGCTGAGGATTTAACCACTGCAGCATTACACCTCTTTAAACCAATGATGGATAGTGTGAGATAATAAATGCATTGGTTTGGATGATAATTTGTCATATTTTTTTAATTTACGTAACATTAGCAAATTAACACAAAAATATAATGAGAAAAACAGCACACTCTTTATTTTAGCCCAGAAATAGGCACTTTTATTTATTTATGTATTTATTTATATTGTAATTTGGGTGAAAGTTTACAAAGCAAATTCACTTTCCGTACAACAATTCACTTATACTTTATCTCATGACATTGACTAAAATTTACCACAAGGCAACAACTCTCTTCTCACTCCCTTCCCATCTCTTCCTTGTGTCCATCCTTCTGTACAATCCTGCCCCATGAGCTGTCTTCCTGTGCATCAACAGCCCTTCTATCTTCCATGGTTGTTCTCTCCAAGGATTGTGTCAGGACATTTGCCTGTCTTGTGTTTGGCTGAAAGCCACAGGAGTGGGTTTAATTCCAGACCTGAAGGGCAGCTAAGGGCCATAGTCTCAGTGGTTCCATCAGGCTCTATCAGACCAGCAAACCTGGTCTCTATTTTTTTTTTTTTCAAATAATTTTGAGTTTTGTTTCACATTTTTCTCCTACTCTATCCAGGATCTCTTACATAGTTGCCCCTCTGAGTGTTTGACAGTGGTAGCTGGGCACCATCTAGTTCTGGTCTCATTCATCCTTCCTTGCTCTGGTTAAGGGAAGACCCATCATTGGGTCTAGATGGTTGCTTGTAAACTTTTAAGATCCCAATCACTACTTGCCAAAGTGTGAAACAATGTTTTGTGTAGTATACTATGCCAGTTGAGCTCAATGTCTCTTGTAACTATGGTCCTGAGCCTACAGGTCCAACTACTTGATCCCTCTGGGCAGCTGGCTGAATAGGCACTTTATGTTGATGTGCAATAATCCAAAAACAAATAGAAAAAAATAAAACTATTCAGGGAACAGAGTAAGGAAGACATATTAGGATCCAATTTTGATAAACTGACAACTGACTTCTCTTCAGCAAAAATTGCAGCCAGAAAACAGAAAAATGATAGCTTAATGTACTGAAAGAAGATAACTGCTGATCTAAAATACTATACCTAGTGAAAATATTTTTCAGGTATGATATTGAAATGTAGACATTTTTAGTAAAATTATAAAATAACTGAGTAGCAGCATAAACTCAAATAATGAAAACCTAAAAGTTTTATAAGCAGAAGGAAAATTTATCTTAGAAAGAAAGATGTGTAAATAAAATAAAATAAAAGCAAAAAAAAAAAGGAAACACAATTGTTAAATAAAAGTAATGAATTTATTATAAAATAGAAGTTAATAAACTTTTCTTAAAAGGTTGTATAGTAAATGATTTCAGTTTTGTTCACTGTTAGGTTTTCATCTCAACTACTTAACTTTGCTATTGCAATACAAAATATCCATGGACAATAGGTATGAGGGAGTGTTTATCTGTGCTTCAATTAATTTTATTTATAGCAACAGGAAGTGAGATGTAATTTTCCAAAGCCTTGTATAAACATAATAATTATCTCTGAGGATTAAAAATAAAGTGCAGGAGGAAAGAGCAATAGTGAAATGAAGAAATGCTCTCCTTTACTCCCAAAGTAAGTAACCTACTGAACAACAAGCACAAACTGAGATGTCAGAACTCTGGTAGGCAAGGTATTAGAGAGTTGGGGTGAACCCAAAAGTGGGAGAAAAGAGGTTCAGGGATGATCCAAAACCTGGAAGGATCTACCCATTAACATCTGGAGCACTTGCTTATCATAGCTATTTTGGGAACGTTATACAACACTCTAAATAGGGAAACCAGAAATGAAGCTAATCTGAAGAAGCTATAGACTGATTTTTTTTTTTTTTTTTAAGGCAGCACAGATTAACCATTGGAGTTTCTGGGCCAGGCAATTGGAAGGAGTCAAAGGAAGACCCTGACCCTGTGAGATACTACTGTTAAATCTCACTGAGGCCCAAAATGAAAAGACACAAAGAGCAGTAAGAGTGGAACGTTGAGTAGTACATGAGTAATACTTCAGACAGATGGTCAAAACAGAGAGAAATGGCTGGATCCTGGCCCATAGCGAGACATCATGGGAGAATCTGTGCAGGGACACATAGAAGGGCATGATATAGAGAACCCTGCCCCCCACTTTCCCACAGGAAAATAGAGTCCCACCACTTACATCAGTGTCTATAATCAGTAAAACCCCCACTCTGCACATACATTTTGAATTCCATAGATAAAGAATCCAGAA
>NW_006922497.1:417754-418427 GCF_000298275.1 Orycteropus afer afer | reverse complement strand
TGAGGGACTCTACAAGAATATTGAATACACTAAAAAAAAGGAACTATGGGGATTGATGAATAAAGCAACTGAATTGGGAAAAGCAAGAAAAACACTCAACAATAATCAAACAGGCAGAATATAGAAAAATTAAACTAGAAGAAAAAGTAACTGAACTTATCAAGTCTTAAGAGAAAGGAACAAACAAAAACAAACCAACCTAAATAAAAATGTGTGATTTTACTAAGAAATCAAAAAATTGAACTGCTGGAATCCCACAACACTATGACAAAAATAAAGCCCAGACAAAATTTTCCTAGAAATAGTTAAAAACAAAAACTACTAAAACAAAGCTCACAGCCATTTAATCAGTCCCAACTCATAATGACCCCTCCTTGAGTTTCTGAGGTGGTACCTCTTCAGAGGTAGATTGCCCAGTGTTCCTTCTGAGGAGTGGCTGGTGAGTTTGAATCTCTAGTCTTCTGGTTAGTAGTCAAATGCCTTAGGCATTATGGAGAGCAAATATTCCATACAAAAACAGAACTTATCTTGCAAATACAGAAAGCAAGTATCTTGCAAATACATGAAATCCAATTAGAAGAAACTCAAAAAAGTTGATCTGACTCTTTTTTGTAAATAAAATTTATGTAATAAAATTCTTGAAACCAAAGAGGAGAGAATTGTGGAAATAGCC
>NW_006922497.1:415749-417005 GCF_000298275.1 Orycteropus afer afer | reverse complement strand
AAATATGGTGTGTGTATTAATGATAATGGAGACACAGTAACAGAAGTGGGGAAGAGGGGATCTGTACTCATCAAGAGCAAAACAGTAAGAAATTAAACAAAAGCTCAGAGGAGAAACAGGCCTACATGGTAGCTGCACACCCATCCTGAGTCCAGAAGAACTATATGGTACCCATCTACCACCGCTGACATTTATTAATGTGGTCACAATAGATGGTCCCAGATAGAATGGGAGAAAAAATATGGAGCAAAACTTAAAAGGTTATATTAAAAAAATAAATAAATAAAGCCAGAAAAATAGAACAGTAGAAAGCAGAGTATTCCCTAAAACTATTGCCCTGAGACACTCTTTAACCTAGAACTCAGATTATCTCCTGAAGTCTTCTTAGTGCAAAATAGCATAGCCAAACCAAAAACCAAACTCACTGCTGTTGAGTCAGATCCCACTCATAGAGACCCTTCCTTGGGTTTCCAAGGCAGGATCACTACAGAAATAGATTGCCCAATCTTCTATCTTAGGAGTGGCTGGTGGGTTTGAACTGCCAGCCTTCTGGTTAGCAGTCAAATGCCTTAGTCCACAAGAGCTCCCAAAATAGCATAGTGGCACAGAAAAATATAGGATATTACCCATAAGTTGTGGGTATGAGATGAAATAGTCAATAATTACTCAAAAGCAAAGATAAGAAGATAAGAGTTCAGAGAAACTTGAATGATAGAAATAGAACAAACAGGACACAATTAAAGAGAATGTTTAAACATTGTATAAATGTAACAAATGTCACTGAGCAATGTGTGTAGAAATTGTCAAATGGGAACCTAACTTACTATGTAAACTTTCACCAAATCACAATGAAATATTACTTAAAAAAAAAAATAAAAAGAAAGAAATACATTAACTTACCCTACTGTATGGGCCTTTTTTGGATCCCAATTCAAACAAACTATAAAAAAAATTGTTTATAGCATAATTTGGGATGTGTAAACACTGACTATTATAATAATATTAAGATTTCTTTCTGGGGAATGATGTTGGTCTTGTCTTAAAAATTGAGATTTGTGTGGTTAATCACACATATTCATATATTTATGAATTAATTAAATCATATTAGAGATTTGCTACAGAATAATATAAAGGAGGAAGGGTTTGAAAGAGCATGGACCTATAGAAGAAAGAGGATGAGCCAGTAGTTGGTAATGCTGAAACTAGGAAATAGATACTTTTGCATATGTTTGAAAAATTCTGCAATAAATTATGAA
>NW_006922497.1:411544-415649 GCF_000298275.1 Orycteropus afer afer | reverse complement strand
ATAAAAATATATATATATTTTAAATGATACTAACCAGTGTTATGGATTGAACTGTGTTCCCTAAAAATATATGTCAACTTGGTTAGGCCATGATTCTCAATATCACATAATTATCCTCTAATTTTTATCTTATATTATGCTACATATTGCAAATCCTAAGCTCCATGATATTAATGAAGCAGTATACAATCTACAGGATTATGTTGTAACTAGAGTCAAGCTTTTTGGTATGTAAGAGATTAAACAAGTGAGCAAATAGAGAAAGATCTTTATACCACCAAGAAAGAGTAGCTAGGATCTGAGTGTGTACCTTAGAACATTGGTCCCCATGCTGAGAACCTCCTAGACCCAGGGCAAGATTGATGGTAAGACACATGGAGATCCTGAAGGGCATTCGTCCCACAGATGTGAAGATACACAAGGACCTTCCCACAGAGTCACCAGAAAGAGGAAATTTTCCCTTAAAGCAGGGACATTGAAATTAGACTTCCAGTCTCCTAAACTGTTAGATAATAAATTTATTTGTTAAAGTCATTCACTTGTGGTATTACTGCTTTAGCAGTGCTAGATAACTAAGACTAACACTTGTCCATTAATCTGTCATATTTTGGTGACTTGCATGTTGCTATGACGTCAGACACTATACCACTTATATTTCAAATACCAGTAGGGTCCCCCATGGTGGACAGGTTTCAGCAGAGCTTCCAGATGAGGATAGACTGGAAAGGAGTATGGGCCAAGAACTTCTGAAAAAAACTGGCCACTGAAAAACATTATGAATAGCAGTGAAATGCTGTCAGACATATTACTGGGAAACTACAAATAGCCCTGAAATGTTGTCTGATATACTGTTGGAAGAAGAGTCCCTTAGGTTGGAAGGCACTCATACAACTGGGTAAAAGTGCCTCCACAAAGTAGAGTCAACCTTAATGACATGGATAGAATAAAGCCCGTGGGACCTACATTGATGGGGCACAAGTCAAAATGGGATGAAACTGCTACAAACATCAGCTAATAATCAGAATGTGGATTGTGCAAAGTACAAATTTAGGAAAATAGAAAGCAGTGAAAAAAATGAAGTTGAAAGCATAAAGATTGATATCCGGTGCACTAGAGAGCAGATATGGATTGGTGTTGACCATTTTGAATCAGATAATCATATGGAATACTATGCCTGGAATGATAAGTTGCATTCATTGTCAAATAGAATGTTTCAAGATCTATCCTGAAGTACAACATTCTCAGTGATAGGACAATATCCATATGCCTACATGGAAGACAGTTAATATTATTATTCAGATTTACCCACCAACCACTGAAGACAAAGATGAAGAATTTGAAGATTTTTACCAATTTCTATGCTCTGAAATTGACCAAACATGCAATCAAGATGTATTGATTATTGCTGGTGATTGGAACTCAAAAGATGGAAACAAAGAAGAATCATCAGTAATTGGAATATATGGCATTGGAGATAGAAATGATGCCGGAGATCTCAGGATAGAAATTTGCAAAACTGATGAGTTCTTCATTGCAAACACCATTTTTAAACAACATAAACAGAGGCTAAACAGGTGGGCTACTTCCGATGGGATATGTGATAGTTGGAGCTGTGTGTCAACTTGTCTGGACCCCAGTTCTGTGTGGTTGTTCCCATGATGGGATCAGATGACTGTGTTCTAAGTGACCAGTCTGCCCAAGGGGAGTTTCCCTAGGGGTGAGGCCTGCTTCCAAGATATTCAGGGACATCCTGGGAAGAGACACATTCTTTTGAGGGATTGGAGCCCTGGTGTGTGGACTGCAAACTTCCGTGAGTGAGCAGCCCACCGCTTGGCCTGGAGATCTTGGATTCATCTTTTGTTGGAGTCAACAACCAGTGTACTGCCTGCCAGCCTTGAATTTCTTGGCCCCCTGCGCTTACGGAAGCTAAGGCTGCTGCCAGCACGTTTCCTCCAGAGACTTGGACTTGCTGGCTTCTATACGCTTGTGAGCCATTTTCCTAAGATAAATTTCTCTCTCTCTCTCTCTCTCTCTCTAAATATATTTATACACTTTGCTGGTTTTTGTGTTTCTCTAGAGAACCCAATCTAACACAGGATACAAAGAAATCATATCAACAACATCTGTGGAAAGAAGTGATGATAAGCTCAATATCATCAGTCAAAACAAGTCCAGGAGCTGACAGTTGAACTTGTATGCAAGTTCAAGCTGAAGCTGAAGATAATTAAAATAAGTCCATGAGAGCCAAAATCTGACCTTGAATATATCTCACCTGAATTTATAGACCATCTGAAGAATAGATTTGATGCATTGAACATCAGTGACCGAAGACCAGATAAGTTGTGACATGAAACCAAGAGCATCACATATGAAGAAAGCAAAAGATCATTAAAAAGACAAGAAAGGAAAAAAAAAAAAAAATAGATGTCAGAAGAGATTGTGAAACATGTTCTTGAATAGAAAGTCACTAAACCAAATTGAAGAAATGATGAAATAAAAGAACAGAACAGAAGGGACAGCTCTAGTAGAGAAAGTAAAGTATCATAATGAAATGTGCAAAGAAGTGGAGTTAAAATAATAAAAGGGAAAAATAACCTCAGTATTTCTCAAGCTAAAAGAACTGAAGAGAAAATTCAAGCCTCAAATTTCAATATTGAAGGATTCTGTGGCCAGAATATTGGATGGTGCAGGAAGCATCTAAAAAAGATGGAAGGAATATAGAGAATCACTATATCAAAAAGAATTGGTTGGTATCCAACCATTTCAGGAGATCATATGATGAAGAATAAATGATATTGAAGGAAGAAGTCCAAGCTACACTGAAGGATATGGCAAAAAACATTGCTTCAGGAATTGACTGAACATCCATTGAGATGTTTCAAAAAACAGATGCAGTGCTGAAGACACTTACTCATTTATTACAAGAAATATAAAAGACTGCTTCCTGACCAATAGAAGAAATCAATATTTGTGCCCATTCCAAAGAAAGGTGATCCAACAGAACATGGAAAATATCAAACAATATCATTAATATTAATATAATTAATATTAATAACAAGAATAAAATCTTGCTGAAGATAATTCAAGAATGGTTTCAGTAGTATATTGACAGATAATTGCCAGAAATTCAATCTGGATTCAGAAGAGAATGTGGAATGAGGGATATCATTAGTGATGTCAGATGGATGTTAGCTGAAAGTAAAGAATTCTGGACAGATGCCTACCTGTGTTTTATTGACTATGCAAAAACATTTGACTGTATGGATAATAACAAATTATGGATAATATTGCAAAGAATGGGAATTCCAGAACACTTAATTGTGTTCACAAGGATGCTGTATATAGATGGAAAATCTGTTGTTGCAACAGAACAAGGTGGTACTGCATGTTGCAAATCAAGAAAGTGCATGTCAAGGTTGCACCATTTCACCATCCTTATCCAATCTGGATTCTGAGCAAATAATCCAAGAATCCAGAATATATGAAGAAGAATGTGGCATCGGAATTGGAGGAAGACTCGTTAACAACCTGCTATATGCTGATGACACAACCTTGTTTGTAGAAAATAAAGATGACTTGAAGCACTTACTGATGAGGATAAAAGACTACAGTTTTCAGTGTGGATTGAACTTCAACATAAAGAAAACTAACATCCTCACAACTTGACCCAATAAGAAACATAATGCTAAATGGAGAAACTTTTGAAATTGTCTAAGATTTCATTTTACTTGTGTCCACAGTCAATACCTATGGAAGTAGCTGTCAATAAATCAGATATTATGTCATCCTATCTAGAAGAACAAATAATTATGTTCTGTAAGAAGTGCAGCCAGAATGCTCCTTGGAAGTGAGAATGGCCAGACTTCATGTTACATTCTTTGGTCATGTTGTGAGAAGAGATCAGTCCCTGGAGAAAGATATCATGCTTGGTAAGGTGGAGAGTCAGTGAAGAGGGGAAGGCCCTCAACAAGATGGATTGACACATGGTGACAATGATGGGCTCAAGCATAGCAAGGATTGCAAGGATGGTGCAGGACTGGGCAGGGTTTCATTCTCTTGTACATAGGGTTCCTATAAGTTGGAGCCAACTCAATGAACCTAACAA
>NW_006922497.1:358916-411444 GCF_000298275.1 Orycteropus afer afer | reverse complement strand
AAAAAAAAAAAAAATAGATGTCAGAAGAGATTGTGAAACATGTTCTTGAATAGAAAGTCACTAAACCAAATTGAAGAAATGATGAAATAAAAGAACAGAACAGAAGGGACAGCTCTAGTAGAGAAAGTAAAGTATCATAATGAAATGTGCAAAGAAGTGGAGTTAAAATAATAAAAGGGAAAAATAACCTCAGTATTTCTCAAGCTAAAAGAACTGAAGAGAAAATTCAAGCCTCAAATTTCAATATTGAAGGATTCTGTGGCCAGAATATTGGATGGTGCAGGAAGCATCTAAAAAAGATGGAAGGAATATAGAGAATCACTATATCAAAAAGAATTGGTTGGTATCCAACCATTTCAGGAGATCATATGATGAAGAATAAATGATATTGAAGGAAGAAGTCCAAGCTACACTGAAGGATATGGCAAAAAACATTGCTTCAGGAATTGACTGAACATCCATTGAGATGTTTCAAAAAACAGATGCAGTGCTGAAGACACTTACTCATTTATTACAAGAAATATAAAAGACTGCTTCCTGACCAATAGAAGAAATCAATATTTGTGCCCATTCCAAAGAAAGGTGATCCAACAGAACATGGAAAATATCAAACAATATCATTAATATTAATATAATTAATATTAATAACAAGAATAAAATCTTGCTGAAGATAATTCAAGAATGGTTTCAGTAGTATATTGACAGATAATTGCCAGAAATTCAATCTGGATTCAGAAGAGAATGTGGAATGAGGGATATCATTAGTGATGTCAGATGGATGTTAGCTGAAAGTAAAGAATTCTGGACAGATGCCTACCTGTGTTTTATTGACTATGCAAAAACATTTGACTGTATGGATAATAACAAATTATGGATAATATTGCAAAGAATGGGAATTCCAGAACACTTAATTGTGTTCACAAGGATGCTGTATATAGATGGAAAATCTGTTGTTGCAACAGAACAAGGTGGTACTGCATGTTGCAAATCAAGAAAGTGCATGTCAAGGTTGCACCATTTCACCATCCTTATCCAATCTGGATTCTGAGCAAATAATCCAAGAATCCAGAATATATGAAGAAGAATGTGGCATCGGAATTGGAGGAAGACTCGTTAACAACCTGCTATATGCTGATGACACAACCTTGTTTGTAGAAAATAAAGATGACTTGAAGCACTTACTGATGAGGATAAAAGACTACAGTTTTCAGTGTGGATTGAACTTCAACATAAAGAAAACTAACATCCTCACAACTTGACCCAATAAGAAACATAATGCTAAATGGAGAAACTTTTGAAATTGTCTAAGATTTCATTTTACTTGTGTCCACAGTCAATACCTATGGAAGTAGCTGTCAATAAATCAGATATTATGTCATCCTATCTAGAAGAACAAATAATTATGTTCTGTAAGAAGTGCAGCCAGAATGCTCCTTGGAAGTGAGAATGGCCAGACTTCATGTTACATTCTTTGGTCATGTTGTGAGAAGAGATCAGTCCCTGGAGAAAGATATCATGCTTGGTAAGGTGGAGAGTCAGTGAAGAGGGGAAGGCCCTCAACAAGATGGATTGACACATGGTGACAATGATGGGCTCAAGCATAGCAAGGATTGCAAGGATGGTGCAGGACTGGGCAGGGTTTCATTCTCTTGTACATAGGGTTCCTATAAGTTGGAGCCAACTCAATGAACCTAACAACAACAGATATGAAGATAACCAATAATACAGTAAAAATGTTTAACAATAGCTGTATATAGCATATATACTGTAGACATTAAATAGAGTGGATAATTTCCAAACTAATAGTGGAAATGAATTAATGTTAAATATGTGGTAAATTGAAAAGATTCAATAAAGGAGAATGGAATAAGCACATCTTGAGAAAACAGAAAACACAAGATAAGATGAGGCATTCAGACTAAACTTAGCAATAATAATTTTAAATATACTACAAATAAATATCCCAGTTAAAAGTCAAATATTGTAGAACTTGTAAAAGTGAAAATACATGTTATTGTTTCTAGGTACCACTGAGTCATTTCCAACTCATAGCACCCATTTGTATAACACTATGTAACACTGTCTGGTCCTGTGCCAACCTCAAAATCCTTGCATCTTTCATTGCAGCCAATGTTTCAATCCATCTTGTTGAGAGTCTTTACCTTTTTCTCTGACCCTCCACTTTATCAAGCATGATATCCTTCTCCATGGACTAGTCCCTTCTGGTAACATGACTTAAATAGTTGAGATGAAATCTTGCCATTCTTGCTTCCACAGAGTGATGGCTGCATTTCCTCTGGTTCAGATTTGTTCACTCTTGTAGAGGTCCGTGGGAATTTCAGTATTCTTTTTCAACACCAATTCAAAGGCATAAACTCTTCTTTGGTCTTCCTTATTCATTTTTCAGCTTTCACCTGCATATGCTGTGATTGAAAATACTATGTCCTAGGGTAGTTGCACCTTAGGCTTCAAGGTGTCATTTTTTTCCTTTTCAACACTTTAAAGAGGTCTTTTGTAGCAGATTTGCCCAGTGCAATATGATGTGTGATTTCTTGACTGCTGCTTCCATGGGTGTTTACTGTGGATCCAAGAAAGTTAAATCCCTGACAACTTCAATCTTTTCTCCATAAATCAGAGCATCGCTTATTGGTCCAGTTGTGAGGATTTTTGTTTTCTTTAAGTTGAACCATAATCCATACTGAAGTCTGTAGTCTTTGATTTTCATCAGTAAATTCTTCAAGTCCTCTTCACTTTCAGCAAAGTTGTGTCATCTGCACATTGCAGGTTGATAATGAGTCTTCCTCCAATCCTTATTATCTGTTTTTCTTCAGAAAGTCCATCTTCTCAAATGATTTGCTCAATATACAGACTGAATAAGTATGGTGATACAGATTGAATATGGTGAATATGGTGAAAGGATACAACTCTAATGTACACATTTCTTAAATTTAAAACATGGGTGATCTGCTGGTATTTGAACCAGTGGCATAGCTTCCAGGATTACAGCAACACAAAAGTCACCACAGTGTGACAAACTGACAGATGAGTGGTGTGATACATATATACTCTCAAGAGTTATACTTGGAATAGTATAAAGTTTTATTCACCATTAGTTTAGGATAAATTGATAAAAAATAATTTATAGAGATCAATTGGATAATTGGTTTTATAATCAAAACTTTCAACACTGAGAAAATTTAACAAACATGTTTGACATGCAGATATTGTACAAGTTATTATATTATATATGTAATGTTGTTGTTGTTGTTGTTGTTGTTTTGCCGTTGAGTAGTCCCCGACTCATAGCAAGCCCTCCTTGGGTTTCCAAGGCAGTATCACTATGGAAGTAGGATTGCCCAATCTTCCTTCCGAGGAGTGGCTGGTGGGTTTGAACCGCCAGCCTTCTGGTGAGCAGTCAAGTGCCTTAGGCACTATGCTACCAGAGCTCCTATATTTAATGCATTTTAACTTAAAAATATAGTATAGAAAAAAATAATTTTACTGCAGTTCCTCTGAAGCATTGGATAACAATTTTAAAATTGGAAGGAAAAAATTAACATGGATAGAAATATCTAAGATTTTATAATAGTTCAAATTATATTAAAAAATGGCATTTGGTTGCTAATGAAGTTTTCCAACATCTTCATTCTCTTTGAGATTATAAATATAACAATTTTATTTTAAAATAATGTGAATTTTTATGAGTAGCCCCAATGATAAATGTTTTTAGTGGTAAATAATTAATTTTAATGTAATAAATTAAATACTTAGATGAAAGTTTGCCCTTTAACATCATTTGGTTGTTTTTCAAACAATATCGATATATTAGTTTTATCATTGCATTAGTTAACTATTTTGAATAAATAAAAAAAATATATGTGCTATATGTGTATAGAAATTTATTTTAATTTAAAAATACCTCTATAACTTCAGAGTGGGAGAACATTTTGGAACAAAAGTAAAAATCATTAAAAAAATAAATAAATAAAAGAAGAGCAGGTTTGCTGGTCTGATAGAGCTTGATAGAACCACTGAGGCTATGGCCCCTAGTTGTCCTTTAGGTTGGAATTGAACCCACTCCTTTGGCTTCCAGCCAAACAAAAGACAGGCATATGAGCTGAGCATTTACAATAGGTAGATACACTTATTTGTTGTTGCTGTTATGTGCCTTTGAGTCAGACCTGACCTCTCCTTGGGTTTCCTAGGCGGTATCATTATAGAAGCAGATTGCTTAACCTTCCTTCCAAGGAGTGGCTGATGCATTTGAATTGCCAGCCTTCTGGTTAGCAGTTAAGTGCCTTGGAGAGATCAATTATGGGAGAACAGAAGGGCTGTGTATCCACAGGGAGACAGCTTGGAAGGCAGGAGTGCATGGGAAAGGACACAGGGAAGAGGTAAGTATGGGGAGAAAGTGGGTAGAGAGCTGTTGCATTGTGGGAAATTACAGTCTATGTCACAAGACAAAGTGTATGTGAACTGTTGTATGGAAAATGAATTTGCTTTGTAAACTTTCACTGAAATAACAATAAAAATTAAAAATAATAATAATAAATAAACACCTCTGCTATTCAAAAGTCACTGTAAAGAGAATGAAAGACAATTCATAATCTGGGAGAAAATATTTATAATGATGGCACATAACAACAACACAACAATGTATATAGTAAAGGATTTGAATCCATAATACTCAGAACTCAATAACAAGAAAACAACCCTTCCCCCAAAAAAAATATGGGACAAAGCTTTGAATAGACACTTCCCCAAAGAAGGCATGCAGATAGTAAAAAAAAACACATGAAAAAAATGTTTGTTATTAAGTGGGAAGAGAGCTGTTACATTGTGGGGATTGCAATCAATGTCATGAAACAAAATCCATGTGAACTATTGCATGGAAAATGAATTTGCTCCGTAAACTTTCATCCAAATCACAATAAAAAGTTAAGTAAAAAAAAAAAAAAAATCACTATAACTTCATAATATATATGTAGGTTTATAAATAAATCTTAATCTTCTTGCATTATAAACAGTGAAATAAAATAATAGCATGGCTAATAAATACAAAATCAAATAAGTTCAAAGATAATAAATTAGAAAAATTCAAAACTAAAATATTAACTACATGTACTAGCATAATCTAAATAGGAACATTTTTTAAATGTAAAGTTTTAAAGAAACTTTTGAAGAAGCCAAGGGAGACTACTTAGTTTCTCTGTAGGGGAAAGGTTTATCAGTGGAAGAGGTATAAAAAATAAAGCATGCTGCCTAGAGTAGGACAAGGGAACTATAAGAGTTGTTAAGTAAGGATTAAAGGGAAATAAAATTGTGTAGAAATAGAAAGAAAAGTGACATATTGAAAGATATGAGAGAAATAAAGAAAAAAAATGAGAATACTATAATTAATAGATAAGAAAGCCACTATTGGGAAGGGTCAGGTTAAAAGTGAGAATATTATGGAAACAATAGCAAAAACAGTCTCTGGGGTTTTCTATGCTAGGATTTAGTCCACTATAATAATATTTCTATTATTATTATCATTAGATTTGAAAATGTATTAGCCACCACTCATCTGTCAGTTTGTCATACTGTCGTCTTATGTGTTGTTGGAAGCTATGCTTCTAGTATTCCCCATAACAAGGGAACGGGTTCCAGCACAGCTTCTAGACTAACAGAGACATGGAAGAAGGACCTGGTGACCTGCTTCTAAAAAAATACATCAGGGAAAACCTTATGAATAGATGCAGAACAATGTCTGACATGGCGACAGAAGATGAGCCCTTCAGGTTGGCGAGTACTCAAATATGACAAGAGAAAAGCTGCCTAGTCAAAATAGAGTTGACCTGAATGATATAGATAAAATAAAGCTATCAGGACCTTCATTTTGTAATATAGCACAACTCAAAATGATAAGGAACAGCTGCAAATATCCATTAATAATCAGGATGTGGAATATGTGGAGAATGAATCTAAGAAATTGGAAATCATCAAAAATGAAGTGAAACACATAAACATTCATATCATAGGCATTAATGAGCTGAAACGGACAGGTATTGGCCATTTTGAAATGGACATACATATGGTCTACTATGTCAGAGATGACAAATTCAAGAGTAATAACATTGCCTTCATCATCAAAAAGAATATTTCATTATCTATCTAGAAGTACAATGCTGTCATTGATAGGATTATACCCATACATCTAGAAGGAAGCAAACTTAATATTAATCAAATATAAGGACCGACCACTAAAGCCAAAGATAAAAAAATTGAACATTTTTACCAACTTTTGCAGTCTGAAGTTGATCAATGATGCAATCAAGATGCAAAAATAATTACTGGTAACTGTAATGCAAAAGATGGAAGTGATAATTACTAGTGATTGTAACTTGAAAGTTGGAAACACAGAAGGATTTGTAGCTGGAAAATATAGCTCTGGCGATATAACCAATTCCAGAGATTGCATGATAGATTTTGCAGGACTCAGAATTTATTCATTACAAATATTTTTTTAAAAAAACAACATAAATGGTGACTACACATGTGGACCTGATTGACACATTATCTGCAACAATGGGCTCAAACATAGCAATAATTAAGATGATTGCACAGGACTGGCAGTGTTTTGTTCTGTTGTACATAGGGTTACTATGAGTAAATACCAACTTGACTGATTAACAACAACAGTAGTTTAGTGAAATTAAAGAGAAAATGTGTACTTGTTTAATGTAGTTGGAGAAAGAAGCAAAAATATGGAAATAGTTTTGATTTACAGGGAGCTCTGGTGGCATTGGGCCTAAAGCACTTGACCATTAACCAAAGGCTTGTGGTTCAAACCCACCAGCCAATCTTCGGAAGGATGATCAGGCAATCTACTTCCATAGTGATACTGCCTCAGAAACCCAAGGAGGGGTAGCTATGAGTCAGATCTGACTCGAAGGCAGTGAGAAAATTTTTTTTTTTTTTTTTTTATTACAATAGAAGGAAATGTGCATTCATTTTCTATGTCATATGTTATAATGTAAGTTTTCTTTCTAGAGTTCTTGTCTCAAAACATTCCTATCACAGACAAGTAGCACTTCCAATAGATCAGACAAATGATAATGGAGGTATTTAGCTAATGTCTTTGCATGGGAAAACATAGGACCCAAGAGATCCTGAAACTTTATTTTTCCCTTTTACTTTCTACTTGTGTAGAAGCAGGAGCTACAAGTAAGAATTTAATATAAAAAAGTGCTAGAGCACCACTGTCATCTCTGTATCTCTCTCAAAAAAGCATATAATACCATTTTGAAAACTGGCAAAACAGTGACACTCAAAACTAAGTTTAAATATGAACTCATAATTTAAAAAAAAAATGAGGACACAAACATGATAACAGAAAGTCAAGATATAAGAAAATTTTTTAAAAAATGTTATTATCAAAAAAGCTTTAAGGGTAAGTAGAAATAAAAACATATTTTGGGAATGCAAAATCAAAATGTCCATTTTCAAATTCTCAGCCAATGTAAACCTAAGAGATACTTATCAAACTGAAACTAGAAAAAGATGTTGAAATACATAAAACACGTGAGCAAAAAATTTCAAAAAATAGTAATAGAAGGATAATCTTAAAAAGGATTTAGTATAAAAACTAATTTTAAATGGTTAATTTAAGAAACTGTAGTTAAGATTCAGAAAAAAATACTATCATATATTAGTAACCGAGAATAAGAGTAAACATATTTTCAGTATTGTTTTGGGGGAAAAATGGAAATACTGATTAAATGTAAAGTAAGAATGTTAAAAATTTAAAGGACCAGTTAAGTACTCAACTACTGGTAGAAAGTTTGGCAATTTGAACACATCCAGAAGAGCCTCAGAAAACAGGTTGGCAATCTGCTTCCAAAAGGTCAAAGCCTTGAAAATCCTGTGGAGCAGTTCTACTTTGCACACATCGAGTTGCCATGAGTCAGAATCAATTCAGTGGCAACAAACAAACAAACAAACAAATACATAAATTATATATATAGCAACAGTACTGGGAAAGTGTGAGCAAGGATAAAAACTTCATTAGGCATAATAATAAATAACAGCAACAGCACCAACAACAATAACCCAAACTCACTGCCTTAGAATCAATTCCGACTCATAGAAGTAGATTGCCCAATCTTCCTTCCGAAGAGTGGCTGGTGGGTTTGTACTGCCAGCCTTCTGGTTAGCAGCCAAATGCCTTAAGCACTCACCACCAGAGCTCCCAGATATAATAATAGAGAGTAAAATTTCAAAATAATAAATTTTACTAATACAAACTTAAATATGATGCTTTATATCTACAAATATAAAGGGTTAAAACTTTCCTATAATGGTAAAAAAAGAAAATAGACTTCATGAAAAAAAAAAGACGTATAGTTTATTTAGGTATTACATAACATAATGACAGAGTGAAAAGAAAGTAAAGGGATGAAGCAAGATTAATTCAAAGAAAGCTAATGTAATACTGATATCATCAGTGTTATTTAAGAAAAATTATGTTCTACAGTAAAATAAAATAACATTTCCAAAGATAAAAGAAATAATTTGCTAGAAAAACAGAATAACTCATGAAAAATATGACCTTAGCAAAAATCTGCATGTATATATGCAATTATGTATATAAATGAGTATGTGCACATACATCTATATGTTTATAATGTATGAATTATTATATGATTATGTGATTATGTTAAGAATAATTGTAATACTTATCATGCTGATATCTTTCTGCATCATGCTGCCTATGATGAAGCAAGCAAATCAAATTGGATACTGTGCGTAACAAGGAACTGTAGGTAGGTGGCTGTGGGGAAATATGGCCACCAATCAGCAATAAACTGTGGTCCTCAGGTCCCAAACTGGAAGACAATAAGGTCTTCCAAAAAAAAGTGAGAAACTACATCCTTCCTTAGTCAAGCCTCCAGATGAAAAAAAAAACCCTTATTAACACCTTGAATATAGCTTTGTGTGACCCTAAGTAGAGAATCTTTTAAGAAAAATTCAAAAGTAACTATAGCAGTACATCAACAGGTAACTGTTAAAAATGCAAACTGAATTCAGAAATGGATATAGAATGAAGGATATTATTGCTGTCTCACATGGCTTTTGCCCTAAAACAGAGAATACTAGAATTTCTTTATTTGTGTGTTATCGACTATGTGAATGCATCTAATTGTGTGGACCATAACAGATTAGGTACAGCTTTAGAAAGAACAATATACTTTTTTGTGCTCATGCAAAATCTGTACATGGAAAAAGAGGCAGTCAATTGAACAAAAAAAGCAGATACTGCGTGGTTCAAAATCAGAAAAAGTTGCAGCAGACTTGCAAACTTCTTTCAACTTATTTACTTGTGTGAAGAAGAAAATGGAATCAGTAGTTGAAGAAGAATCATTAATGACCTGTGGTAATAACCTGACTCATAGTGACCCCTCCTTGGGTTTCTGAGGTGGTATCTCTGTGGAAGTAGATTGCCCAATCTTCCTTTCGAGGAGTGGCTGGTGGATTTGTACTGCCAGCCTTCTGGTTAGCAGCCAAATTCCTTAAGCACTACTCCACCAGAGCTCCCAGGTATAATAATAGAAAGTAAAGTTTCAAAATAATAAATTTTGAAATTTATTATTTGTGTGTTATTTTGCTTGCAAAAATGAATATGACTCGAAGCTTTTACTTATGAAGTTCAAAGACTATAGCCTTTAGTATGTTTGAAACCTGAATGTGAAGAAAACTAAAATCTCCAAAATTAAACTAATAAACAATGTTATGATAATTGGGAAAAAATTCAAGTTGTCAATGATTCCATTCTGCTTGAATCAACAATCAATGTCCATGGAAGCGGCAGTCAAGAAATCAAAGCACTTATTGCATTGGGCAAATCTACTGAAAAGAAGACCTCTTTTAAAGTTTTTAAAAGCAAAGGTGTAACTTTGATAGCTAATGTGCACCTGACCCAAGCCATGGGCTTTTCATTCACATCACATGCATGCAAAAATTGGATAGTGAAAAAGGGAGACAAAATAATTGTTGTGTTCAAACTGAGATATTGGGAAAGGATATTCAATATACCACAGATAGGCAAAGGAATGAATAAGTCATACCAACTATCATGAATACTGCAGAACCAGGCAACATTCCTTTCTTTTGTACATAAGGTCACCATGAGTCAGGGCTGACTAGATGGCAATTAACAACAGCAAAGGGGACAACCTAGCTAAGCAATGAATTTTACCTGAACATAAAGAAAGTGGAAATCTTTACAGAATCTGTGAGATAGTAAAAGTGTATCATTTTAAGTCACTAAATTTTTAGTAATATTTTTATGCAACAATAAAGAAGTCATAGTTCTAAGAAAGCAAAATTTTTCACAGGGACACAAAAAGAATTTAATTGAACTGAATATTGAGGCTCCTCCCCTAGCCTCTTTGTTCTCCTTCTGTTTTAAAATCAACAGGCAAATAAAGGGGTTCTAAACAGGCTGGTGCAGAGGGTAAGTGTTCAGCTGCTAACTGAAAGGTTGTTGATTTGAACCCACCAATCACTCTGTTGGAGAAAGATGTGGCAGTCTGATTCCATAAAGATTGCACAGCCTTTGAAACTCTATGGGGCAATTCTATTTTGCTCTATAAGGTAGCTATGGGTTGGCACTGACTCTATCAGAATGAGTTTTTGTTTGTTTGTTTGTTTTGTTTTGTTTTTATATTGGCTGAGATGATTGATCCTGATAATCAAGGGTAAAATTAATTGCTATATATGTCCACCCATGGTGGACAAGTTTCAGGGAAGCCTCTAGACTAAGACAGACTTGGAAGAAGGAGGAGGCCATCCACTTCTCAAAGAATTAGCCAGTGAAAACCTTATGGAGAGTAGTGAAACATTGTGCGATATAGTGCCAAAGCAGTGGGTAATTTTGTACTTCGAACTCTGATTAGTCGTCAAATGTCTTAATTACTGTGTCACCAGGGTTACTTCCCTCAAAGTAGAATAAACCTTAATGACCTGGATGGAGTAAAGCTTTCAGAACCTACATTTTCTGATAGGACATAACTCAAAATGGGAAGAGCTGTAAATTCATGAATAATCTGAACATGGTATACAGGAAGTATGAATCTAGGAAAGTTGGAAGTTGTCAAAAATGAGATGGAATTCATTACAATAGATATTCTAGGCATTAGTGAGCTGAAATGGACTGGTAGTGGCCATTTGAATCAGATAATTATACAATGTATTCTTCTAGGAATGACAAATTTAAGAGAAATGGCATCATACTCATCATCAAAATGAATGTTTCATGATCTAACTTGAAGTTCAATTCTGTCAGTTACCAAATAACATCCCTGCATCTACATGGAAGACCAGTTAATACCTCTATTATTCAAATTTACACAACAACAATTAAAGCCAAATATGAAGAAATTGAAGACTTTTACCAACTTCTGCAGCCTGAAATTGACCAAACATGCAATCAAGATGTACTGATTATTATCAGTGATTAGAATGTGAAACTTGGAAACTAAGAAGAATCATCAGTGGTTTTAAAATGTGGCATTGTTGATAGAAATAACACCAAAGATCACGATAGAATTTTGCAAGACTGATGATTTATTCATTACAAATACCTTTTTTAACAACACAAACAGTGGTTGTACATGTGGACATTGCTAGATGCAATACCCAGAAATTAAATCGACTACACCTGTGGAAAGAGGTGATAGAGAAGCTTAATATCATCAGTCAAAACTAGGCCAGAACCTGACTGTGGAAAAGACGACCAATTGCTCATGTGCAAATTCAAGTTGAGGCTGAAGAAAATTAAAACAAGTCCATGAGAGCCAAAACACATTGTTGAATATATTTCAGTTGAATTTAGAGATAACATTGAACAATAAAGACTAAAGACCAGATGAGTTGTGGGATGAGATCAAGAACTCATACATGAAGAAAGAAAACGGTCATTAAAAATACAGGAAAAAAAAAAATGACCAAATGGATGTCAGAAGAGACTCTGAAGATGCTGAAACTTGTCCTTGAACAGAGAATAGCTAAAGCAAACGAAAGAAATGACAAGAGAAAAGAGCTGAACAGAAAATTTCAAGGATCTGCTTGAGAAGACAAAGTCAATTATAATGAAATGTGCAAAGATCTGGAGTTAAAGTAACAAAAGGTAAGAACACGTTCAGCATTTCTCAAGCTGAAAGAACTGAAGAAAAATTCAAGACATGAGATGAAATGTTGAACGATTGTATGGACAAAATATTGAATGATGCAGGAAGCATAAAAAGAAGATGGAAAGAACACACAGAATCACTGTATGAAAAAGAATTGGTCAATGTTCAACTATTTCAGGAGGTGGCATGTGGTCAGGAATCAATGGTATTGAAGGAAAAAGTGCAAGCTGAACTGAAGGAATTGGGAAAAAAAAAAAAAAAAAAGTCTCCAGGAATTGATGGAGTACTCATGGAGGTGTTTCAACAAACAGATGCTGCACTGGAGGCACTTATTCATCCATGCAAAGAAATTTGGAAGATAGCTACCTGGCCAACTGACAGGAAGAAATCCATTTTTGTGCCCATTCTAAATAAAGGTGATCCCACAAAACATGGAAATTATTGAACAATATCATTTATATCACACACAAGTGAAATCTTGCTAAAGATAACTCAAAGATGGTTGCAGAAATATATTGATAGGGAACTTACAGAAATGCAAGCTGGATTCTGAAGAGGATGTGGAATGAGGGATATCATTGCTGATGTCAGATGGATCTTGACTGAAAGCAAAGAATACCAGAAAGATGTTTACTTGTGTTTTATTGACTATGCAAAAGTATTTGACTGTGTGGATCATAACAAATTGTGGATAACATTGTGAATAATGGGGATTTCAGAACACTTAACGGTGTTCATGAGGATTCTGTACATAGACAGGAGACTGTCATTTGAACAGAACAAGGGGATATTACAAGATTTAAAATCAAGAAGTGTTTGTGTCATCATTTCACCATACTTATTCAATCTTCATGCTGAGCAAATATTCTGAGAAGCTAGACTATACGAAGAACACAGCATCTGGATTGGAGAAAGATTCATTAATGATCTTCAATATGCAGATGCCACAACCTTGCTTGCTGAAAGTGAAGATGATTTGAAGAATTTACTGATGAAGATTAAATATTATAGTCTGTAGTATGGATTAGAACTTAAAATAAAGAAAACAAAAATCATCACAACTAGGCCAATTAGCAGCATTGTGACATATGGAGAAAAGATTGAAGTTGTCAAAGATTTCATATTACTTGGGTTGACAATCAACACCTATAGAAGCATCAGTCAAGAAATCACAGATCATATTTCAATAGGCAAATCCTCTGCTAAATACCTCTTTAAAGTGTTAAAGAACAAAGATAGCATTTTGAAGAATAAGGTAATACAAGCCATGGTATTTTCAATCACCTTATATGGATATGAAAGATGGACAATGGATAAGTAAGACCAAAAAAGAGTTGATGATTTTGAATTGTGGTGTTGGCAATGAACACTGAAAATACCGTGGACTGTGGAAGAATGGGGAGCTCTGGTAGCATAGTGCCTAAGGCACTTGACTGCTAGCCAGAAGGCTGGCAGTTCAAACACACCAGCTACTCCTCGGAAGGAAGATGGGGCAATCTACTTCCATAGTGATACTGCCTCAGAGACCCAAGGAGGGGCCACTATAAGTTGGATCCGACTCGACAGCACATAACAACAAGAAGAATGCAGAAGCATGAGTAAATCTGTCCTGGACGAAGTGCAGGCAGGAAGCTCCTTAGAAGCGACAATGTCCAGGCTTCATTTCACCTAGTTTGCTCATGTGGTCAGAACAGACCATTCCCTTGTGAAGGATATCACCCTTAGTAAAGTGGAGGAACAGCAAAAAAAGGAAAGACCCTCAGTAAGATGGACTGACAGTGGCTGCAACTATGGGTTGAAGTATAGCAAAACTTGTGAAGATATTGCATAACAGGGCAGTGTAATAGGGTCGCTGTGAGTCAGAGCTGACTCAATGGCACCTAGCAACCACACAGCAATAGTAAAAGCCTAGACTGCTTTGAAAAGATGTGTTGGAATTATGGATATAAAAGTCAATTCTGGTGAGGACTCAAAAGGAATGTGGAGAGTTGTAGCACAAGTGATAGTGTAGACAATGAAAAGAAGTGGCTAAGAAACAGTGGCAGTGCAACCAGGAAACCAGAGCAAGAAGCAGCTTGAACAGGATAAGTGAGTGCCTTTGGGCAAGAGGTTGCTTGGTGAAGTGTGATACCCTCAGTGACCAGTTGGTGGAATTAAGCTTGCAGACCCACAGAATGAGATAGCTGGGTGTCTTCCTGCAGAGGCATCCTGGTGAAGTGGGATACTTCCAAACACTAATTAGTATAACTAAAGAGTTTTGTAAAACTTGCCAAAGTAGGGCAGAGGCCAGATTGTCCTCTTTGAAAGCCAAGGAAAAAGGAACAGAAGCTGAAGAGACAAGGAATAAGGAAAGCAGAGCAGTCTCAGTCTCAAAGAGCAGCACCATGACCTCTGGGGTTTCAAAGTGTGGAACAATCACAGTCTGCTATATTATGAAGAGTGGAGCCATGGCCTCCTAGTTTTCAAAGACTTAGATCTTCACTGTTGGCTCTGGAGTGTGAGGCTGCCAATCATGAATGCCAGTGGGATTGGGCCAGATCTGCTGCCTAAAGCTGAGGGGATAGGCCTGCCATGTCCAAGAGGCAGAAGAATGGATACTGCTGGGCTGAGTGAGTAAAGTCACCAACCGGATAGACTAGGAGAATGGGTCCACACAAAGCTGAGAGAAAAGAGTTGCTATTCCAGTGAGACTGGAAGTCAGAGCTGAAGCCAAGGGTCGAGGGGCCTCCACCCAGAACCCAGAGAGCATGGACAATACCCAGATTCAGAAGGATAGGGCCATTGCCTAGATAGTCTCAGAGAACAGAGGATTGTTTTTAAGAGCTAAAGTAAATTGTTCTGCTGTATGTATGTATGCATGTATGTATATATGTATGTATATATTTATTTATTTACTTGCTTGATGTCCGTTATTCTTTCTTTATCTCCAATTTCTCCTATCTGTAATGTGAATGTCTACATTTTGCCTGTTCCACCATGGTACTTTGGAAGTAGATAACTTGTTTTCTAGATTTACAGATAAAGAGGAATTTTGCCCTGGGATAAATTTTGGAATTGGAGTTGGTGAAAGTGTCAACTTGTTTGGGCCATCATTCTCAGTGGTTTGGGGGTAATGTAATGATGTAATGAGATAGTTATGTAATATGATCTGCCCTGATATGGTTATTAGTTGTAAGAGTATTAGGGTGGGATGCTACAATATAAATCCTATCACAGCCTTGATCTGATTATGTAAAGGGATTTCCCCTGGGGTGTGGCCTGAAACACCTTTTACCTTAAAAGAGATAAAAGGAGAGAAAAGACTTACTAACACCAATACAGAAGAGCTTGAAGCAGAGTGCATTCTTTAAACTCAGGATCTATGTGCTAAGATCCTCCTAGGACCAAGAGACACACAGAGAGAATGCTTTTCCCTGCAGTTGGCACCCTGAACTTGGATTTCTAGCCTCTTAAATTGTGAAAGAATAAATGTCTGTTTTTAAAGCCATCCACTTACTGTATTATGCACTTCTGGTTATAGTAGCACTAGATAACTAAGACACAGGTCAGAATGTCTTAACCACTATGCTGCTAGAGCTCTTTAGCAGTTGTGCAATGATTTAATTTGGCAGTTATGGGATGATGTAATTTTTGATCTCATGTGGTCATCCTCCATTTTGTATAATGCCTATTTTTAAATAACAACCTGGGCTTTAGAATCTAACCATGTTAATAAATGAGGAATTGATGAAATTTAGTATTTATGTGAAAAGCATTGTGATAGGCAAAACATCTATGACCACTTTTCTTCTTATAACTGGGGGAGATAAATTATATATAAATGCAATGTTGATTTCTCTAGTAACTGAGAGCAAAAGATTAGTGAACATACCTCAGACTTTCTATTCATAAAGTAATATTGTGTCCCACTGTACTCTAACTTTTTACATCTTTAAACAAAACATTATTTCACATCTTCTTAGGGCCAGGTATTCAAGAGCAGTTTAGAAAAGTTGTTTGGGCTCACAATTTCTCATAAAATTACAGTTAAGGTTTTAGCCATGGCTGCAGTTATTGGAAGGTTTGACTGGAGCTGTAGTATGCTCTCACAATATGGTTCACAGATATGATCGTTGGCTGTTTGCCTCAGTTACTCATTGGTTGTCAACAGGAGGCCTCATCTCTGTTCCTCACAACATATGCTCTCCGTGAAGATGCTTGGATTTTCTTAACATGGCAGCTGGTTTTCCCCAGAGTGAGTATTATAAGAGAGTAATGACTTTTGTGATTTAACCTCAAAAGTCACATATAATAATTTCTGCCATATTCTATTGCTTATAGATAAAGATCCCAATATAATAAAGAGAGAGAACAACATATAAATTTGAATACCAGGAGATGAAATCAATGAAGCCATTTGGAGAATTGTTTCCACAAACTTACATTCTTACATGCAAATCTTATTTTTCTACTTTATGTCCTATATAATTCAATGATTTCCAAGGTTAAATAAAAAGAAAATATCTTGTAACTTATAAAAACTTATAAAAGGCTGTGGTAGTTCAGTTTGTGTGTCAACTTAGCTGGGCCTGATTGAGTGGCTGTTCGGCTGGATGTAGTGTTCCCCATGATGAGACTGGTAATCAACTCCATGGAAGAATCTACCATGAGCAGCTGAGAGCTACTTTAGGCATATGGTCTGTTTCCTATATATAAGGAACAGCTTTGGGAATGGTCTCTAGCTTTCAGCATGCTTGAACCCTGCATGTAGCCATGTTGTTGTTCAGCAGACTGGCATGCTCTGACGACGCTGGAACGTTCAATGAACTTGAATTTATGGCCTGCTGTGTGGCTTGGTAACATTGGGACTGTGCCTTTTTACTTATCAACCTTGGGCTTGTCAGCCGCAACAGCCAACAACTTTCTGAATAAAGAAAAGCCTCCAGCTTCAGTGGGCCACAAGCAAAAGGCAGAACTGCAGCCCAAGGTTGAGGGGCTTTCACTCAGCCCCTAGAGCCTGGTACTTTGAACTCGGACTTAAGACTCCAAACTGTAAGAGAATAAACTCCTGTATCTTCAAGCCATCCCATTTGTGGTATATTCTTGTCAGAGTGGCACTAGGTAACCAGAACAAACACCATTATTAATCTGGCCCATTTTATAATGAGTGTTATTTTCAGCAACAACCCAATCCTTATCCACCATCTGTTCATTTTCTTGCAGATGATAACAGTGGTAATGAGATTTTCTCCATATATGGCAGTTTGTAGGAACACCAATTCAATTTCTTTAACTTATTTAGTACTTAGGAAAACTTTAAATGTACAGTATTACTACCTCTATGTTAAGGCTCAGGAAACTGTCACTTAATGATTAGGTTCAATTAGCTGCTTATTGCTATAATCAAATTAAAATTAATAACAAATTATCATATTAGCCAATAAAATGGTGATGGTACTTGGTTATTGGTTATTGATTTTCAATGGATTAATTAAGTTTCTCTACAGATTCCGTTTTTCTTATTAATTGCAACATTCAGACTGGTTCCCATTACTGGCTTTTTCACAAGTCATTCCTTATTTCTGGAATGACCAACTAAGATTTAAAGTATTACCAAAGGAAGTGATACTTGAGTTGATCTTATAAGATACACAGTTATGAAAGTTTGTTGTTGTTGTTGTTATGTGCCATCTAGTCGGACACAATTCATAGCGACCCCTCCTTGGGTTTCCGAGGCAGTATCACTATGGAAGTAGATTGCCCATCCTTCCTTCCTAGGAGTGGCTGGTGGGTTTGAACCGCCAGCCTTCTTGGAAGATAGGGAAAATAAAATAACACATGTATGGAAACAGAAAGGAAACAGAAAGATAATGCTACTAATAATAGCTAAGCTAATGTATTTTAAAGGAGCTCTGGTGACATAATGCCTAAGGTATTTGACTACTAACAAGAAGGCTGGTGGTTCAAACATACCAGCCACTTCTCGGAAGGAAGGCTGGGCAATCTACTTCTGTAGTTATACCACCTCAGAAACCCAAAGAAGGGACACTATGAGTCAGATCAAACTCAATGGCAGGACACTGGCTAATGTATTTTAAATGCTTACAAGCATCAGGCATAGTTTGAAGGAATTTTATATATATCACATTTGATTTTCCCTAGTAGCCTTTAAAATGTATTGCTATTTTCTATATTCTACAGATGATAAAATTGAGCTCTATATGTAATAACTGATAGAAAAGATTTGAAAGCTAGATTCTAAGTAAGAGTTTATACTGTTAGTCAAATCAGTAACTTGACAAGTTTTATTAGGGTTTGTGATATGGACTTCGTTCAGTAGACAATAAAAAGAAATGGATGATATTTTAATATAGAGATGATATGTTCAAGTAATTATTTAAGAAAATTATTAGGTTTTTGTTGAGCAGAAGGGATAAAAAGTAAGAAATTAAGAAAAATTAAGAATTAAGAAACACCTTGGATTCAGACTATAAAGTCATAAATTTCTCCTATTGCTATTTAAAATGTACATTGTATTATAGAAAAAAAAAAGAATATGTAAAATTCTACACTCTTCAATTTACTCACTATTCTATGACTTGTGAAAAGCACAATAAAGGAAATATAATAGACTTAATTATACAATAATGATACTAGTTTATGTGTTTGAACAAGGTGACATTCAAATATTGCTTAAAATCACATGGCAAGTTAATGGGAAAGTTTATATAAGGAGAGGATGTTTTTTCATCCCTATATTAATTTTCTTCCATGAAAACTCGACTAGCCATTGAATTATTCATTAGTAAGAATTTGTTGCTACATAGAAAAAAGTTTCTATATATCTTCAAGCCATCCCATTTGTGGTATATGCTTGTCAGAGTGGCACTAGGTAACCAGAACAAACACCATTATTAATCTGGCCCATTTTATAATGAGTGTTATTTTCAGCAATTCTAGATTTATGAAGAATTAAAATCATCAGCATATGTTGATATATGTAAAGCATCTCTATTATATAATTATCATGCCAATTTAGAAATCAAAATTAAGCTTTCATCTCAGCTTTAGCACATATTAGATTTACTTTCATTTTCTTTTTTTTTTTTTTTGTACTTAGTACTTTTTATATTGGATTATTATATTTTAAAAGTTTTTCTTGTTAATTATCATTATCTTTATGTTTTCGAGAGTAGAAATCATTATCTTTTCCATAGTATAAAAAGACAAAAAGGCATTTCATTTCTATAGGTGGGAAAAGAATATCTCAAATACGGCATGTCAAAATAGCAGTACAATGTCAGCTAAGGGCCATCTTAATAATTTGCTATCACATATTTTAGCATACCATTTATTATAAAAAAATGAATCTTATGCAGGGAAACTCAAATCCCAAGTTCAAAGAAGATTAAACTCGATTTCTCTTCTCTCAAACTGCAGAAAATGAAAGTTATTAGTGACATCTGAACTCCATCTATACTCTCTCATTTCTAAGTTATACACTAGTAATACTAAAAAATTCTGTGCCATAAAAATAAGTCTTTAAAAAGATTCATGGACTTTGCTAGTGAACCTTTCACCTTTCCATCTCTTTCGAATATGTTTTGTATCATTTGGGCCATAAAATCATTTTAGGATAGTCTTGATTCATGGGAAATGAACTAGTGTTCTCTGCTAAGTGTCCCAACACAGCTGACTACATTATAAGCACTGCCATGGCTTGTTTCTACACTAAAGTCAAAGGTTGAAATTGGACAGGGTAAACTGAAAAGTTTAAAACTGGAGCCACTCTTGTCAGAATGACAGGGCCAATATGCATTCCCAGGAAGCAAAAGGTCATGATGTAAACCATTTGTCCATGGGAATAACGTATCATGATATAAACAATTTATTCCCTGGAAACAGTCTTTCACAACTGCAATCATTTATAACTAAAAAGACTGATGAAACTCTCCTAGGTGGTAACTTACTCTTTTCTGGTCAAGTGACCAACCTTTTACATTTCGGAAGAATTAAAGCTGAAGCTCACCTCATGACCCTCAATTGAAAAAAAAAAAAAAAAAAAAAGTTTTATTGATGAATGATACAGCTCATGCTCGTCAGTGCTAAGTAAAAATAGAAAACACTTCACAATTCAAGTGGAGAGAGGAGTAGATATATACAGAGAACAAAGGAATGATAGGGGTTAATGGCTGATTTTACATTAGGTCTAATCCCTGGAAAAGGATTTTATGCTTGGTAAAGTTGAGGGTCAGCAAAGAAGGGGAAGACACTCAATGATTTTGATTGACATGGCAGCTACACTCATGGGCTCAAACATAGAAAGGATTGTGGGGATGGAATAGGACTAGGCAGTGTTTTGTTTTGTTGTACATAGGGTTGCTGTGAATCAGAGCTGAATAATTCTCCAGGGAATGGTCCCTTCTGACAACATGACCAAAGTAGGTGGATGAAATCTGGCCTTTCTTGTCTCCAAGGAGCATTCCAGCTGCACTTCTTCCAGGACAGATTTGTTAGTTGTTTTGGCAGTCTATGGTACTTACAGTATTCTTCGCCAACACCACAACTCAAAAACAACAACTCTTCTTCCGTCTTCTTTGTTCATTGTCCAACTCTCAGATGCATAAGAGGAGATTGAAAATACCATAGTTTGGGTTAGGCTCACCTCAGTCTTCAAGGAGACATTTTTGCTCTTCAGCATTTTAAAGAGGTCTTTTGCAGCAGACTTGCCCAGGGCAATGTATCATCTGATGTCTTGACTGCTGCTTCCATACATGTTGATTGTGGAACCAAGTAATATGAAATCCTTGGTAACTTCAATATTTTCACCATTTATTGTGATGCTGTTTATTGATCCAGTTGTGAGGATTTTTGCTTTCTTTATGTTGAGATATAATCCATACTGCACACTGAAGTCTTTAATCTTCATCAGTAAGAGCTTTAAGGCATCCTCACTTTCAGCAAAGTTGTGTTATCTGTGTATCACAGGTTGTTAATAAATCTTCCTCTAATCCTGATGCTATGTGCTTCATATACTCCAGCTTCTCGGATTATTTGCTCAGCATACAAGTTGAATAAATATGGTGAAAGGATACAACCCTGATGCACTCCTGTCCTGATTTTAAAACATGTACTATCCCCTTGTTCAGTTTGAACAACAGCCTCTTGGTCTATGTATAGATTCCTGATAAGCACAATCAAATATTCTGGAATTGACATTCTTTTCAATCTTAGCTATAATTTGTTATGATGCACATAATCAAATGTTTCTGTATAGTCAATAAAACACAAGTAAACATCTTTCTGGTATTCTTTTCTTTCAGGCAAGATCCATCTAACATCAGCAATAGTATCTTTCGTACCACATCTTCTTCTCAATCCAGCTTTCAGTTCTGGAACTTCTCTGTCCATATACTGCTGCAACCATTTTTGAAATGTCTTTAGCAAGATCTTACTTGCATGTGACAATAGTGATATTGTTTGATAATTTCCACATTCTGTAGGATCACTTTTCTTTGGAATGGGTACAAATATGATCTTTTCCAGTCAGTTGGCCAGGTAATTGTCTTCCAAATCTCTTGGCATAGCCTGGTGAGTGCCTCTAGTGTGGCATCTGTTTGTTGAAACATCTCATTCAGTATTGAGTCAATTCCTGGAGCCTTGTTTTCATCGATTCCTTCAGTGCAGCTTCAACTTCATCTTTCAGTACCATTGGTTTTGATCATTTGCCATCTCCTGCAATGGATCAACATTGAACAATTATTTTTGTTACAGTGACTCTGTGTATTCCTTCCATCTTCTTTCTTTTTCTCTTTCTTATTTTTTTTTTTTTTTTTTTTTTTTTGAATTGTGATTTGGGTGAAAATTTACAGAGCAAATTCACTTTCCATACAGCAGTTCACATACACTTTGTCTCATGACATTGACCACGGTTTACAACAATGCAACAGCTCCCCTCCCACTTCCTTCTGATAGTTACCTCTTCCCTGTGTCCATGCATCCCTGCCCCCTGAGCTGTCTCCCTGTGCATAAACAGCTCTTCTTTATCACATGATTGTTGACTACAAGGAGTGTATCTACCTCAGGTAAATGTTCAACTCATATGCCTGTCTTTTGTTTGACTCCATCCATCTTCTTTTGATATTTCTTCCATCATTCAGGATTTTGTCCATAGAATCTTTCAATATGAAACTCAAAGCTTGAATTTTTTCTTCAGTTCTTTCAGCTTGACAAATGCCAAGCATGTTCTTCCCTTTTGGTTTTCTAACTCCTGGTCTTTGCACATTATGTTATAGTAATTGACTTTGTCTTCTCAAGGTGGTCTTTGAAATCTTTTCTGCTTTTTTATCTTGTCATTTCTTCCATTTGTTTCAGCTATTCTCTGTTCAAGTCAAATTTCAGAGTCTCTTCTGACATCCATTTTGGTCTTTTCTTTATTTCCTGTCTTTTTAATTAACTTTTGCTTTCTTTGTGGATGATGTTCTTGATGTCATCACACAATTCCTCTAGTTTTCAGTCATTGGTGTTCAGTGCATTAAATCTATTCTCCAAATGATCTCTAAATTCAAGAGGGATATAACCAAGGTCATACTTTAGCTCTTGTGGAACTGTTCTAATTGTCTTCAGCTTCAACTTGAAATTGTATATCAGCAACTGATGGTCTGTTCCATAGTCATCCCTTGGCCTTGTTTTGGCTGAAGATATTGAGGTTCTCCATCACCTCTTTCCACAGATGTAGTTGATATGATTCCTTTGTACTCCATCTGGCAAAATCCAAATGTATAGCTACCATTTATATTCCTGAAAAAAAGGTATTTACAATGAATAAGTCATTGGTCCTGCAAAATTCTATCATGGGATCTCCAGCTATCCAGTTATTTCTATCACCAAGGCCATATTTTCCCACTACCGGTGGTACTTCTCTGTTTCCAACTTTTGCATTCCAATCACCAGTGATAATCAACACATCTTGATTTCATGTTTGGTAAATTTCAAACTGCAGAAGTTGGTATAAACCTTCAATTTCCTCATCTTTGGCTTTAATGGTTGGTGCATAAATTTGAATAATAATAGTATTAACTATTTTTCCTTGTAGACATATGGATATTATCCTATCACTGACAGCATTGTACTTCAGGATAGATATTGAAACATTCTTTGTGACGATGAATGCCATGACATCCCTCATCAATTTGTCATTCCCGGCATAGTAGATCATATGGTTGCCTGATTCAAAATCAGGCATTTTGCCAAAACCAGTCCATTTCAGATCAATAATGCCAAGGATATTGATCTTTATTTGTTTCATTTCATGTTTGACAACTTTCAATTTTCTTAGATTCATACTTCGTACATTCCATGTTCCATACATCCATAAATGGATATTTGCAGCTGTTTCTTCTCATTTGGAGTCATGTCACATCAGCAAATGGAGGTCCCAAAGCTTTAGTCCATCCACATCATTATAGGCAGCTATACTCTGAGTGGTATTTTGCATGTCTTCAGACCTGAAGGATCATTGCCCAGCACTATATCACACAATATAGCTCTGGTAGCATAGTGGCTAAGACACTTGCCTGCTAACCAGACGGCTGGTGATTCAAGCCCACCAGCCACTCCTAGGAAGGAAGGTTGGACAATCCTACTTCCATAGTGATACTGCCTCGGAAACCCAAGGAGGGGTCTCTATGAGTCGGGTTTGACTTGACGGCACATAACAACAACAACAACAACAACATATCACACAATGTTTCAGGGCTATTCATAAAGTTTTCCAGTCACGTATCAGAGAGTGTCTCCCTTTTATTCATAAGGTTTTCACTGGCCATTTCTTTGAGAAGTGCACTGTCCCTTCCTTGTTCAAAGTCTAAATCTGGAAGCTCTGCTGAAACCTGTACCATGGGTGACCCTGCTGGTATTTGAAGTACTGGTGGCATAGCCTCCAGCCTCATAGTAACATGGAATCCACCAAAGGATGACAAACTGACAGAAGAGTGGTGGAAAGACAGACTTAGCTTCCCTATAAAAAGTCCTGATCCACAATGAAGCGACTCTCAGGAAAAACAGGGAATTTTCCAGTGATAGTTCTTAATATACCAGAAAACACTATATTATTGACTAGTGAAGAAGCTTGTCAATCTTTAATCGACACTTATGTCATCCTGTCTGCTATTAACCCTACCTATTTGCAGAAGCCCCTACTCTAGAGTACCAAAACCTGAAACATTGTCAGAGGGTGAAAGAATCACTAATTGGGAAGAAACATTGCTTTTTTCCAAAGATTTTCCAATATTTCTTGGTTCTATTAAAGATTTGTATTTTACACTTTTTTGTTCAATTCTGATACAATTGTCAATCAATTGAAAAGAAACCTCTTATCCAAATTGTCATGTACAATTTAATGAAAAGGGAGGAATATTGTTAAGTCTGCCTGATATCCCTAAGGAATGCTGTTGGTGGTGTGGCTAAGGCATTTGGCTGGTAACAAAAAGGTCAGGGGTTTGAGACCACTAGCCACTCCAAGGAAGAAAGATGAGGCAGTCTTCTTCTTAAAGATTTACAGCCCTGGAAACCCAGTGGGGGTTGCTATGAGTCAGAATAAACTTTATGGCAATGAATTTGTTTTTTGTTTTTGAGCCTGATATCCCTAAGTCAACAGAAACAGTCTCTGAAATAAACAATATTTAGGAAGAAGAAGGCATTTGCTATATACAAGCATTAATCATGCCTCTCTGAAATTCAAATCAGCCTACTCCTCTCTCTTCTGACATAGTGTCCCTAGTGCCTGAAACCTTATATGCCACCACATCCACAGATGTAGGTGAAGTTTTGTCAGCTGAGCTGATTAAAATTCAAATAGATTTATCTAAATCCTTACCCAAAATTCCTAAGTATCCACTCAAATGAGAAGCAAAAGCAGGACTAGTTCCCATTATGTAAGATTTTCATTCTAAATGTTTAGTTGTCCATTATACTGACTCTTGTAATAGTCTTGTTCTTCCAAATAAAAAACAAAGAACAACCACACACTAAAAATAAGAATACGGGCTAGAGATTTGATAAACATTTATGTGCAGTCAATTATATTGTTATTCCTACCTCTAGTGATGTAGTGCCTAAGGCATTTGACTGCTAAACAGAAGGCTGGTGGTTCAAACCCACCAGCTGGTCCTTGGAAAGACGGTTGGGCAATCTACTTCTGTAGTGATACTGCCTTGGAAACCAAAGAAGGGGTCACTATGAATCAGTTTCAACTTGATGGCAGTGGGTTTTAGATTCATAGTAGTTCCTAATCCTCATTTGCTACTTTCCAACATTCCTTCAGGTGCAACTCATTTTATGGTTGTGGATCTTTGCAGCACTTTTTCTAGTATTCCTGTGAATTCCGAAAAAAAGAAGCTGTCACGGTGTATGGGTTTAAGGATTTGTCTGCTAACCAGAATGCTAGTTATTCAAACCCACTAACTGCTCCATGGGAGAAAGAGGAAGTGGTCTGCTTCCATAAAGACTAGTCTTGGAAAACTTGTGAGGCAGTTGTACTCTCTCTTATAGGGTTCTATGTGTCAGGATTAACTCGATGGCAGTGAGTTTGGGTTTGGTGCATTCTGAAAGACAATTTTTTTTTTTTTTTTGGCTTTTACCTGGGAAAATCAAGAAGTTAGCTGGATTATGATACTGAATAAATAATAATAATAATAATAATAATAATAATATTAAAAAAACGCACTGCCTTAGAGTTGGATCCTACTCATAGCAACCCCTCCTTGGGTTTCTGAGACTGTATCACTACAGAAGTAGATTTCCCAACCTTCCTTTTGAGGAGTGGCTGGTGGATTTGGACTGCCAGTCTTCTGTTTAGCAGTCAAATGTCTTAGGCTTTACATCACCAAACCTCCCAACGATACTGAATACTCCACATATTTTTCTCATATTGCACATGCAGATTTGCAGCGTTTATAGTTTACAAACAAATACATGTTGCTACAATATGTTGATGTTTTACTAGATTTCTCCATCTCACAGAAAGCCTGCCTTGACAACAGTATAACTTTATTAAAACATCTGGACAAAAGGTGGGTATTAGATATTCAGAGAAAAAATAAAGTTGGCTCAGCCTTCTGTTAAATATTTGGGCTGCCTAATTTCTGTGGAAGATATTTCTGATGATGCTTAATGAAAAGAGCTATGCTTGTCTTCCCTGTACTCAAAACTGAGAAACCACTGCAGGTGTGTCTAAGACTCTGTGATTTTCATGCATGGATAACCAATACTGATTTTTTGGCTCGATATTTATACAAATATTCAAGAGATGGATTCATTCCAAATTCCAGCAGAAGAACAAGAGTGTATAGCAATTAAAAGGGGCTTTAAGGAACATATCTGCTCTAGGTTTTCCTAATCACACCCTAGAGTTTTCTTATTTGTACATGAAGTATCTGAAAATGGTTTAAGTGAACTAACTCAGAAATATAGAGGACTATAAAGACCTACATATCATAACAAAGTGTGGGTAACTTTGAGAAGAATGGGAATTCCAGAACATTTAATTGTACTCATAAGGAACCTATACATAGACCAGGAGACTGTCATTCAAACACAAGGGCATACTGTATGGTTTAAAATCAGGTAGGGAATGAGTCAGGGTTGTATCCGTTCATCATAATTATTCAATCTATATGCTGAGCAAATAATCTGAGAAGCTAGACTACATGAAGAAGAATGTGACCTCAGGATTGGAGGAAGGCTTATTAACAAACTGCGATACATAGGTGACACAACTTTGCTCACTGAAAATGAGGATGACTTAGAGCACTTACTGATGAAAATTAAGGACTACAGTCTAGTATGGATTACACTTCAACATAAAGAAAACAAAAATCTTCACAAGTGGATCAATAAGCAACATCATGATAGATGGTGAAAAGATTGAAGTTGTCAAAGACTTCATATTACTTGGTTCAGTCAACACCAATGGAAACAGCAGTCAAGACAACAAAATAATATTGCATTGGGCAAATCTGTTGCAAAAGACCTTTTTCAAGCATTGAAGAGCAAAGATATCTCTTTGAAGATTAGGATGCGCCTAACCCAAGCCATGGTATTTTCAATCGCCTCATATGCATGTGAGAGCTTGACAATGAATAAGGAAATTTGAAGAAGAGTTGATGGTTGTGAGTTGTGGTGCTGACAAAGAATGCTGGAAGTACTGTGGACTGCTAAAAGGACTAACAAATCTGTCCTCAATGAAGTGCAGCCAGAATGCCCATTGGAAGCAAGAATGGCCAGACTTCATCTCACCTACTTTGGTCATGTTGTCAGAAGGGACTATTCTCTGGAAAAGGATGTCATGCCTGGTAAAGTGGAGGGTCAGTGAAAGAGGGGAAGGCCCTCAATGAGGTGAATAGACATGGTGGCTTCAGCGTTGGACTCAGGTACAATAGAGATAGTGAGACTGGCATAAGACCAGGCAGTGTTTCATTCTGTTGTATATAAGGTCTGTTTTGCATGAGTCAGAGACAACTCAACAGTACATAACAACAGCAACACAGACATACATGTTACCACTTATGGCTTGGCACTATAGTCAGAGGATACCTTCCCTGTCTTAGGGCTGTGGCTGCTACTGTCAAACTATGAAAATCACATCAAACTTGGTGACAGGAAACTTTGTAGATATTGATGTGCTCTATAGGAGCTCTGATAGCATAATGCCTAAGGCACTTAACTACTAACCAGAAGGCTGGCGGTTCAAACCCATCAGCCACTCCTCAGAAGGAAGGTTAGGCAATCTACTTCTGTAGTGATACTGCCTTGGGAACCCAAGGACGGGTTGCTATGAGTGGGGTCTGATTCAATGGCACATAACAACAACAACAATGTGCTCTATGGGAGTTCTGGTGGTGTAGTGCCTAAGGCATTTGACTGCTAACTAGAAGGCTGGAGGTTCAAACCCCCCAGCCGCTCCCCAAAAGGAAGGTTGGGCAATCTACTTCCATAGTGATACTGCTTTGGCAACCCAAGGAGGGGTCATTGTGAGTCAGATCTGACTTGATGGCAGTGCGTTTTTTTTTTTTTTTTTTTTGGTGATGTAGTACTTAAGGCATTTGACTGCTAACCAGAAGGCTGTCAGTTTAAACCCATCAGCCACTCTTCAGAAGGAAGGTTGGACAATTTATTTTCGTAGTGATACCACCTCAGAAAGACAAGGAGTGGTCTCTGTGAGTCAGATCCAACTCAATGGCTATGTATTACATTGTTTTTTGTTATGTGCTCTGTAGTAGCTCTAGTGGCATACTGGCTAAATCATTTGACTGTTAACCAAAAGTCAGCAGTTCAAAACTACACTGCTCCATGGAAGAAAGCTGATGCAGTTTGGTTCTGTAAAGATTTACATCCTTGGAATCCCCATGGAGCAGTTCTACTCTGTCCTATAAGGTTGCTATGAGGCATAATCTACTCGATTGAAGTGAGTTTATTGCCCCATCGTGTGTTGGCCTTACTTAAATCTGCCCTGACACAACATCTTTCTACCAGCAGGCTCACCTACAAAGTTCTCCTCTTGGCTACTTCTAACATTACACTGCACTCTGTGGCCTATTTAAATCTAGCTTCCTCTCTCCCCACAACTGAAGAAGAAAAACATCCAACACATGATTATCTATACTTTGATTAAGCAACTTTAATCCCTCTGAAAGACTGAAAAGTGACGCTAACTAATTCTGATTTAATTTTGTTTGTGGATGATTCCTATTTAAAACTTAATCTCACTCATCCTCACTGTCAATCTGGATATGTTGTTACAACTTCTGAAGTCTTTGAAAGGTAGGTTCATCCTGAAACCAGTTCAACCCAACAAGCCAAATTAATTTCCTTCACTAAGGCTTATAGAATTGTTACAGTAAAATTTGATAATATTCTTATAGACAGTAGATATTATTTTGGCATTGTTCATAAATTTTGGCATCTTATGGAGACAGAGGATTTTTAACTTCTTCCAGAAGTTTCATTATAAAAAAAAAATTGAGCCTAAGTAGCAGACCTTCTAGATGCTATATTACTCATCTCAGAAATTGCTGATAAAACACAATCTTACTAACCAAAAGAAGTACCACAAACTGAACAAATCAGAGGGAGTAATCGTGCTGATATGGCAGCCAAATAAGCTGCCTCTGAAGTTGTTTTTGTACGTATTATGAATAAAGAGAGGGACTCCCCCAATTTGTCTATTGATAATTCTAACCTTCATAAGTTAACTTTACAAAACTTTTAAAACACCAATAATTAGCCCAAATAGATGGAAATAATGCATGGAATAAAGAAAGACTGTTACCTAGATCTTGTCACTAAATTGTGGAATGAGCCTAACTAAAACAGTTTTACCTAGTTTCCTGCATGTTCATACTACATAACCCTATATGTAGGTTGTCATATTGGACAAAACATTTATTTGAGATATTAAAAATATTGGTTGGGAAAACAAACATGTTGCCACCATTAACTTCACTACCGTCCCTGAAACACCTTAAAGTCCTACCTGGACAATATCCATTTTATCTTCTACATCTAGGCTTCAACAGCAGCTAGATTTTATTATGCTTCTACCTTCAAATGGTTACCAATATGTATTAGTAATGATTTGTAGATTTTCCCTTTGGGTAGAAGCCTTACTTAACCTGCTTCATGCTACTGCAGGCTTTGTAGTAAAAAAAAAAAAAAAAAAAAAAACCTTCTTGAAAGCATCATACCCACTTGAGGACCATCAAAAACACTTTGTAGTTATCAGGTAACGCATTTCACAAATCATCTCATCCAATAACTGTGTCAAATTTTTCCCATTTATCAAAGGATACACTATCCCTGCCATCTTCAGTCTTCTGGTTTAATAGAGACAACTAATGAAATAATAAAGAAACCAAACAGCAAATCTTGGGGAACCTTTAAATATGTCATAGACTGAGGTCCTTCACATAATTCTTTTAAACCTGAGGTCTACACCATTTGAATCTCGCAAACTTACCTCCAATGAAATAATTACTGTGAGACCTATGATCCTTCCTCATGTTGCCTTCATTGACCATAATATTGCTCAACCTGAATTACTGAAGCATTACCAGGCTTTCATCCAATGCTCTAAATAATTTGTGAATCCTTTGTTGAACAGAAACTAGAATCATGAAGTCTGCTTAATATCACCCAGAGAGAATATATATATTGGAAGAGACACCAGATAAAATATAAATTATAATGTGATTGGAAAAGACCTTATTTAGTCCTCCTCATCCATACATGTGAATCTAAATTAGAGACAATACAAGCTTGGATCTGTTTGTCACATTTAAAATTAAGGCTCCTCTTTGGAGTAGATGACCCACGAGAGAAATTAAAGTTACATTAAACATCCTGGTAGCTCTGGTGGCATAGTGCCTAAAGCATTTGACTGCTACCCAGAAGGTTGGTGGTTCAAATCCACCAGCCACTCTGAGGAAGAAAGACTTGTCAATCTACTTCTGTAAAGATTCACTGCCTCAGAAACCCTAAGGGGGATGCTATGAGTCAGAATTGACTTGATTGCAGTGAGTTTGGTTTGTCTTTGATTGGTAGTTTGAAGCAGATGATATCTGAGGCAGATGGCTTACCCTAGACTAGGCCTTAATATATACATCTTTATCTTTTTTCTTTTTATCTTTGTTGCACTCATGCCTTTACTAATTTTTCCCTGGATTGGGCAGATGCTTATACTCACCATTGTAAAAGATTTGATTTTGGATATGTTATACCTTCTCAGACTCAAATCAGTCTGGCCTTCCCTGGGGATTGTTTCACTACAGAGATGTGATTGTGTTGTTTTTGATATATGGATACAAGAACAATGGAGAAATAATTCATTACTATAAGAAATCACTTTGTTGTCGTTGTTGTTATGTGCTGTCTAGTCAGACCTGACTCATAGTGACCCCTCCTTGGGTTTCCAAGGCAGATCACTATGGAAGTTGATTGTCCCATCTTCCTTCAGAGGAGTGGCTGGTGGGTTTGAACTGCCAGGCTTCTGGTTAGCAGTCAAGTGCCTATGCTACCAGAGCTCCCACTATTTTTAGATTTTCCATGGATAAATGGTCTCTTTACTAATCTGAACAAAATCCAGGTCATAACTTAATCTTTATTCTTAACACATCTCCTTCTTTACTAAATAAAGTTGCCCAAGAAAAGCAAACTAAAGAATACTTAAAATCCACAAACAGTATTATTCATGTTGTGGGTCCATTTCAACAACTGTGATATTGACTCATCTGGTTACATCCCCAAACAGGGAGACTAAATTATGTTACTCTCTTTTTCTAAGGATAATTTAAGCACACCATATGAATGACCCAGACATCACTAGACCTATGGGATAGCTTCCAATGTGTGAACGAGCATCATTTATAACTTACAAGTTACTCATTGGTTTACCACCAACTGGTTATGACATTCAGGTATCTATTGTGTAGTCCCTTTGCTTTTTGGCTGTGTGGACCTCTAGCCCTGCCTCAAGGTGGGCTGAATTTGAAGATAATTTCCAGGCCTCAGCTGAACTCAAGGACATATTTTAACTGAACTTCTTTTACCAGTTAATGTACCCATATTAAGAAGAGCTTCATGGTCTTGATCAGTATTTCATTGCTTTGATCATTTACTGGCAGTATTCACACCACAAATAAGACTTGAAGATGTTATACCACATATAGAAATATTGACCAAAAATATAAAAACAGCCCTAAATAATGGCATACTTGGGTTTTAAGAAAAGCAATGAGTAAAGTGTGTTGTTGTTGTTGTTACGTGCCATCATATCAGACCGGACCCATAGTGACCCCTCTTGGGTTTCCAAGGCTGTATCACTAGGAAGTAGATTGCCCCATCTTCCTTCCTAGGAGTGGCTCCAAAATATTATGGCCCTTGACATCTTCGTTGCAGCCTAAGGAGCTACATGTGCCATAATAAAATCAAATTGCTATGTTCATATCCCTGACAATAATATTAGTATTGTGCTCTATGTTAAAAAATGTGTCACTTGGAGTATCTCACCTTAACAAGTCTGTTTTCTTTAATTGATATTATAAATACATTTTTTTCTTTTGGGTTGGATGGTGAGGAAAAAAAAATCCTACTTTATTTTGGAATCTCTTCTCATCCACGAGCCACTGCTCAGAAGGAAGACTGAGCAATCTACTTCCATAGAGATACAGCCTCGGAAACCCAAGGAGGGGTAGCTATGAGTCAAAATTGACTCGATGACAGTGAAATTTTGAGTCTCATTGCTTCTATTATTGTGGAAGGCTGAGGTAGAAGGCCAAAGGGGCCCATTTTTGAAAATTGCAGAACTTTAACAGACTAGCTGGCATGATTAAAGTAGACATTAATCACAGTGACTAATTTGTTATATTTCCCTCCCTTTTAAGTGAATATAGTAGCCAACCTTTTCTTGAATAGTGATGTTTTTAGGTTTGTTATTTTTCCTTTTACATTTTTCTAAGCATAACCCTCACCCATGACTGGTTTCAGCTGAGGATTGTAGTCTATGAAGCATGATGACCCCAGGAAGAGACACTCCAACTCCAGAGCAACCACAGAAAAGAACAAAGACATTCCTGATGGTGAGAGGGGTCTTCAACCGCCCCTGCATTTTCATATATAATCATACTTATCCATTTGCTCAGGAAGACAGCATTTTAGAGAAGTAATTCTCTCTAGCTCCTTGGATGTCGATATTCAATAATAAATCATTTTGCTTTCTTGCTTCAACCTGTTGTGATCATTGGTTCCATATGACAGCTGATTAGGACCTTGTTGTTCTTACAATACTATTATAAGTATACAATACTGATTTTCTTTAGTTCAATACATTTTATCCATGAAATGTTGTACTTTAAAACAAATTTACCCTTCAAATAAAATCATGCTGGTTTCACAGGCTTTCACCAATTATCATGTTATTTTATCACTTCCCTTTTGTCTCCCTGTGTATGTTTCTTCTTGAACTCTATTATTCTGTCCTGACTGAGAAATATTCCTCAAATATGGCCTTGTCCTTTAAGATGTTTCCCATGAAAACTACTCACCCTAAATACTTGGGAAGATAAAGAAAACATTTTTTATTAACCAAAGATCCTCAAGAAAACAGTCCTTGTATAAGAAAGGCTACTCCATTGTGGGTTATCTGTGCTCCCTAGCTTGATGAAAACAGGAAATGTAAACAGAAAAGTTTCAAGCAGGAGGCACTTGTGTCAGACATAAGCACTGCAGCATCAACATGCATTTTAAAACATGCAAACAAATAACATGCAAACAAAAGGTCAAGATGTACACCAGCTGTTAATGGGATGAATATTTCCAAATGTAAACAATTGTTTTTGTTGTTGGTGTTAGGTGCTGTTAGGTCAGCTCTGACTCACAGCAAATCTATGTGCAACAGAATGAAACACTGCCTGGTCTTGTGCCATTCTCACAATCCTTGCTGTGATTGAGCCCATTGTTGCAGCTGCTGTGTCAGTCCATCTCATTGAGGTTCTTCCCCTTTTTTGCTGCTTCCCACTTTAGCAAGTATGATATCTATCTCCAGAGAATGATCCCTTCTGACCACATGCAAAGTAAGCAAGATGAAGTCCATCCATTCTCACTTGTAAGGAACATTCTGGCTACACTTCTTCTATGAAGGTTTTGTTTGTTTTCCTGTCAGCCCATGGTACTTTAGGCATTCTTTGCCAACACCACAATTCAAAGGCATCAACTTCAGTAAAATTTTACTTGCATCTGATATGAACAATATTGTTTGATTATTTACATACTGTCGGATCACCTGGTGATATAGTGCTTAAAGCATTTGACTGCTAACCAGAAGGCTAGTGATTCAAACCCACCACTCACTCCTTGGAAGTAAGATTGGGCAATCCACTTCCATGGAGATACTGCCTCGGAAACCCAAAGAGTGGTCGCTATAAGTTGAATCAACTTGACAGCAGTGGTTTCTGGTTTTCATTTTTGCTTGGATCACCGTCCTTTGGAATTGGCATAAATATGGCCCTTTTCTAGTCAGTTGGACAGGTAGCTGTTTTCCAAATTTCCTGGCTTAGATGAGTAAGGGGCTCCACACCTGTTTCTTTTTGTTAAACATCTCAGTGGATATTCCATTAATTCCTGGAGCCTGGTTTTTTTGCAAATTCCTTCAGTGTAGCATGACCTTCTTCCTTCAATAATATTGGTTCTTGATCATGTGCTACCTCCTGAAATGATTGAACATTAACCAATTCTTTTACATAAAATGACTGTATTCTTCCCATCTTCTTTTGATGCTTCTTACATTATTCAATATTTTCCCATAGAATCCACTATTGCAATTTGAGGCTTGCATATTTTCTTCAATTTTCTCAGTTTGAGAAATACTTAGCCTGTTCTTCCATTTTTGGTTTTCTAACTCCAGGTCTTTGCACATTTCATTATAATACTTTACTTTGTCTTCTAGAGTTGCCCTTTGAAATCTATTCAGCTCTTTTATTTCAACATTTCTTCATTTTGCTTTAAGCTACTCTCCATTTAAGAGCAAGTTTCAGAGTTTCTTCTGACATCCTTTCTTTTTACTGCCCTTTTGCTTCTTCATGTATGATATTCAAGATGTTATCCTACCACTCATTTGGTGTTTGGTCACTGTGTCAACTCTTCTTCAGATGATCTCTAAATTGAGGTAGATATGCTCAAGATAGGAGCTCTGGTAGCATAGTGCCTAAGGCACTTGACTGCTAACCAGAAGGCTGGCAGTTCAAACCCACCAGCCACTCCTCAGAAAGAAGATGGGGAAATCTACTTCTGTAGCGATACTGCCTCAGAAACCCAAGGAGGGGTCACTATGAGTTGGGTCTGACTCGACAGCACACAACAACAACAACAACACAAAGCAAAAAGAGATACTAAATGGTACAGTTATACATCTTCCATTTGAAATTACAAGCTGATTACAGTCAGCTCCTGGATTTGTTTTTGACTGATGAAATTGAGTTTTTCTATTGCCTCTTTCCACAGTTGTAGTTGATTTGCTCTGTGTATTCTATATGTTGAGGTCTGTGTATATAGTGATCATTCATGTTATTGAAAAAAGTATTTAAAATGAATAATTTGTTGACCTAGAAAAATTCTATCATGCAATCTCTAGTGTCATTTTTGCCATTGAGGCCATATTTTCCAACTACCAATGCTTCTTCTTTGTTTCTCGGGAAAAATAATTTCATGACTGCAAAGATATATAACTGAAGCAGTTAGCACCACTCATCAAGGTGATAACTCACTTGCTCCTAGGCAAGTCATCAATCTTTACATTTAAAAGGACTTCAAGCTGAACTGACCATATTTATGATCAATTATTCACCCACAACATTTCACTTACTGATGGATATCAATGATAACAGTCTTCAATATGGATTACACTCAAAGAAAACAAAAATCCTCACAAATTTACCAATAAGCAACACCATGACACATGGAGAAAAGATTTAATTTTTTTGGGATTTCATTTTACTTGAATCCACAATCAACACCAATGGAAGCAGCAGTCAAGAAATCAGACTGCACTAGGCCAGTTTCCTGCAAAAGATCTCTAAAATGTGAAAGACAAAGATGTCACTTTGAAGACTAATGTGCACCTAACAAAAGCCATGGTATTATCAATCACCTAATATGCATGTGAAACCTGGACAATAAATAGCAAGACTGAAGAGTATTTGATGCCTTTGAACTGTGGTATTGGCCAAGAATACTGAAAATGCCATATCCTGCCAAAAGAATAAACAAATATGTCTTGGAAGATGTATAGCCAGTATGCTCCTTAGAAGCAAGAATGGCCAAACTCTGTCTCACCTACTTTGCTCATGTTGTCAGAAGGGACCATTCCCTAGAAAAGAACATCATGCTTGGTAAAGTGTAAGGTCAGTGAAAAAAGGGGATGACCCTCAACCAGATGGATTGATACAGTAGCTGCAACAATGGGCTTTAAGCATAGCAAGAATTGTGATGGTGCAGCACCAAGCAGTGTTTCATTCTGTTGTACATAGGATTACTATAATTCAAAGATGATTGACATCACCTAACAACACACTTTCCTTAGTTTTCAGTGTATAAAGATGCCTTTTTCCACTTAAATTGTGAAGTACTTTGTATTTTCACTAAGCATTGCCTAACTCAAGCTTTATTATTCCTCAATAAAACTTGTTTTCTTTCATTCATCAGAGAGTATGAGATTTTCAACTTTGACAACATAGATGAAATTCTATTGCATAACTTCAAAACAAAATCAAATCACCTAGCTTGAAACAATATCTTCTTCATCAGAGCTCTTATAGTATTTACTTATTTATTTAACTTACTTTCTATGATGCTTACTACAGTCTGCCTTGCATTACAGTTATTTATGAATATATTTTTACAGGAACATCCCAAGAGCAAGAGCTGTACCTCATTTTTTTGTACTACAGAAAGAAGTTGCCATAATGTACCATGAGTTATTATTAACTCAACCAAAGTTTGTAAAATTTCCATAGGAATTAATTTTACTGAAATAAAATGCTACTTTATCAGAAATATAGAAGATAATTTCAGATGGTATATTCTGTAGTTTCCTTATAACAGAATTAATTCTGTATAGGTTGGTTCAGTCAGGATTAAGCCAGAGTAACAGAACAAATTGCGCTTTTGTTGTTTCTAAGACTATGAATCTTTATAGAAGTAGATTGATCCATCTTCCTTCCACTGAGCAAATGGCAGGTTTGAACTCCTGATTTCCTGGTTAGCAGTCAAGTGCCTTATCCACTGCACCACAAAAGCTCCTTTGTTGATGCTGTTAGGTGCTGTCAAGTCGAATCTAGCTCATAACAACCTCATGTACAATTGAATGAAACACTCATCCAACTTGTGCTGTCCTCACAATTATTGCTCTGCTTGAACCTATTTTTGTAGCCACTGTGTCCATCCATCTTTTTGAAGAGTTTTGTCTTTTTTGCTGACCCTCAACTTTACCAAACTTGATGTTCTTCTTCTGGGACCGGTCCCTCCTGATAATACATTTAACGTAAGCCAGACAAAGTCTCAGTATCCTTGTATGTGCTTCTTCCAAGACAGATTTGTTCTCTCTTCTGGCAGCCAATAATTTATTCAATGTTATTCACAAAACTATAATTCAATTACATCAATTCTTCCTCAGACCTCCTTATTCATTGTAAAGATATCACATACCAGATTACTTGGTTTGGGTCAGGCTTTACTTAGTCCTCAAAGTGACATCTTTGTTTTTTAATCCTTTTAAAGTGATCTGTTGCACTTTAAAAGTGGTCTTTTACCCAATACAATATGTCATTTGAGTTCTTGGTTGCTTATTCTATGGGTATTGATTGTGGATCCAAGTATAAGGAAATGATTGACTTTGATATTTTCTCCATTTACCATGATGTTGTTTATTGGTCTACTTGTGAAGATTTTTATTTGAGTTTGCATCAGAAGTTATGTATTAAGATAGTATATGCAAGGAATTGACATGTGTAAATGTAGGGCCTTGAAAAACAAGTCTAAAATGCATAATGTGGACAATCAGAAGGAGCTAACTCTGGTTATTAGGTGAAGCTGCAACCCAAGTGGGGAAGTTATTCCTTAGGAAAGCCTGAGTTTTGCTCATATATATTTCAAGTGATTGAAACAGCTTCACCCATACTGTCTAGGATAATCTCCATTATTTATAGGCAATAACATCAACAAAATACTTTCATAGTTGAACCAAGTATCATTCAGTTGAATATCTGGAGATTATAGCCTACTGAAATTAATAGGTGGAGTTCTGGTGGTGTAGTGCCTAAGTCTGGCACCACATTTGACATTTGACTAAGACATTTAAGACATCTAAGACATTTGGCTGTTAACAGAAGGTTGAAAGTTCAAACCCACCAGCCACTCTAAGGAAGGGAGACTGGGCATTCTACTTCCATAAGGATTTACCATCTCAGAAACTCAAAGGGGGTTGCTATGAGTTGGAATCAACTTGATGACAGTGAGTTTTTTCAGTTTGGTTTAAGTTAACATATAAAACTGACCATCATATAAGTTGATGAAATTGATAGTGATTATATGAAATCAGTAGACACTAAATAAAATATGAAAGTCAGTTACTTGCTTCATGTGACTGATCATGTCAAGTTACATATAGAACCATTAAAAACCATTAAAAAATTATTTCACTGATAAGAATATAGATGACTGATAGAGAATTGAAGAAAATAAGCTAATTCTGATTCTTAACTCTTCTTTATTTTGTTTAATATGCATAGAACTACAGAGTAGAAGCTTTTTAATCATCTAATTTTGAACATTTTCTCCTTAAGAATCCTTTCTTATTCTAATAAGATATAATCTCTATTTCTTTTAAAATTAGATACTTTTTAAAGTGGTCTTTTGCACTTTTGAGATTTTTGTTGTCAAAAATAAAATATTCTTAAGATCAATTTGTTAGTGTTTGTTTTGCTAGGATTACAGTATAGTTTAACATAATTACACTAAACAAAGTATATTCTGTTTTTTCCACTATATTATTTTAAATATCTATTTTTACTCATTGTAAGAATTTGATATCAACTTCATTTTAAGTATTTACCATTCATCTTTTTCCTTTACAATTAGGATAATGCTTCTAAGAATATTCATATATGTGTGTGTCTGCATGCATAATTATTTATTTACTAAGACACTTATATATATGCTTATCTATTTATTTGCTTGCTTATTTGTTTTTGATTTATAAAGTTCTCTTATTAATACACCAGTCAGGCGGTATCTTGGTTATGGTTCCAGTGTACTGTCTTCCTATAATTATTTCAGCAATTCTTGCCTATCTCTATGTATTTTATTTATGTCATCCTGAGGCCTAAATGTTTCTGAAAAAAGGATGTGGAGGTAATATCTTCTGATCTCCTCTAATTTCACAAGAGGAAATGAAAATCACCTTCAGTAGCCCATGACTTATTCCTGAGGCCAGACATTCCTCCACCCACCAAACATTTTACCAATTCTGACACCAACCATCCCTTCTACCACATTAAATATTTCTCTGCTGGGTTCAATAATTTGTTGTAACAGCCACACAGAACTCACAGGTATTACTCCAATTATGAGGGTAACCCAGGGAAATAGCAGGTTACAATTCAGGTTCAAGAACAATCAAGATACAATTCTTTGATCAGCTTAGCCTTTTTTTGTTGTTGTTTTGGTCATGCCTATAAGCACACCTCTCTTTGATACACTGCCTGTCTGCCTGGCCTCTACCCTGCTCTGACAAGTGTTACAAAGCTCTTTAGCTCTGTCCATACATACACTCCACTCTACCACCAAACCTCCTGCTCAGAACCACTCAACTTTTTCACTCCTTGGGCCAGCAAGCCCATTGCTCTTTCTCATGTCAGTCTCTTGGTTCTATGGCTGCTGACACTGCTGTCTCTCTGCAGTCCCGGTACATGTATCTCAGGTCCAAGAATATGTTCCACTCCTGCTTGTCCTTCTTGCTAAGGGTAGGATCTCTCTTTTTTAGCTCAGGGATGGCCCACTTTAAGCCTAATGAGAAGGCAAAACCGACCAATCCTCACATTAGGGTTCCATACACCTTATTTTCACAGTCCCATTCCCACAAGGACACTGTACCTTATTTTACATTACTAATAAGCTACAAAATCTCCTTGTTAAGAGACAAAGCACCTAATGTTTACATATTTCCTCCAAGTCATCTAGTGAGAGTAACAAAGACCAAAGCTGTACTAAGCAATTCAGTTTACCAGGACTTCTCTGCAGTCACTGTCCCAACAGATAACCAAAAACTTAAATATAAAATCAAATTGATAGCAAGTTAATTGTAGAAATTTCACTGTTATCCAAATTTGACAAATGTAGTGAGACATGGATGGTGTCTCTTGAAGTTTTAGCTTGGGAAGGGCTGTGGTGAGGGAAAACAAAACACAAAAATCTCATATATGTAAGAAAAGATTGATTGTTCTGTAGCAATGGTAAAAATAAACAGAAGACTAGTTAAAATTCCATTTAATTGACTAATGATAATTTACCCTATTGAACATGTGTCTGAAAGCCAATCAGTGAGTGACAATGATATGCTTTTGAAATCTAGAAAATCCATAAAAGCAACACTCCAATGAACAAACTTCTAAAATTCCAAGAGTGATGCAGGTATTTCAAAATAGAAAATGGAGATAATTTTTGTACATGACAAATATCACTAATGTCACTAAAGTTGTACATGTAAAGAATGTTGAAATGGTAAAGGCTTTGTTACAAACATATTTACATAAATAAATAAATAAATAAACTGAAATTTCACCCAAATAACTACATTCCATAGCTAGTATTGGGAGCTCTGGTAGCATAGTGGCTAAGGCACTTGACTGATAACCAGAAGGCTAACGGTTCAAACCCACCAGCCACTCCTCAGAAGGAAAATAGGGCAATCTACTTCGGTAGTGATACTGCCTCGGAAACCCAAGGAGGGGTTGCTATGAGTCGGGTCCAACTCGACGGCACATAACGACAACAATAGCTAGTATTAACCTACCTCCTAAAGGGTTGCGATCACTGAATATCATCTTTTTTCTGAATTTTATGTCAAAAAGAAAATTTTATAAATGAGTCCATCAGAGTTGACAGGATATATTAATTGAGAAGTGTAGAAGAGGAACACACAAAGTAACATGTTGAGCATTCAAGTTTCCACAGTTACACAGCTCCTTATAAATAAGCTCTTGTGGTACAGTGGTTAAGGCATTTGAATGCTAACCAAAAGACCTGTGGTTCAAACCCACCAGCCATTATGCTGAAGAAAGATGAGGCAGTCTGTTTCCGTAAAGATTTACAGCCCTGACTCAAGGGCAGTGAGTTTGGTTTGATTTGAATACCTTTTTAAAGTTTACATGAGTAAGTATTTTACTCTTCACTTTGATTAATCTCATTTAATTTCCCTTTTGCCTTGAGAAAATTAATGGCTGAATGCTAAAGTTAATTGGATGAGTGTTGTTATCATCTCATGCTGATAACTATTGCTAATTCATGTAGATAAGGAAAAGTTGCCTAATTTGTAATTCATCAAAATATTATTGTTTCTTACAAATGATCTTATGACTAACTTTTATTTTACACTTGGTCTAGAGAACCCACTTTAATTCTTTCTTATCTCTATAAAAATTTCTAAAACATATTTAAGATCAGCTAGGAGATCTGGTGGCATACTGGTTAAATCATTTGGCTGCTAATCAAAATATCAAACGTTTAAATCCCCCAGCTGCTCCATGGGAGAAAAATGAGGCCATCTGCTTCCTTGAAGAATTTCTAACCCTGCCCTGTAGGGTCACTATGAGTTGGAATTGATTTGATGGCAGTGGGATCTTTTGGTTTGAATGTCTAGTCTAATAATATATGATTGAATGATGGAGAAGGAGCTCTGGTGGCATAGTGCCTATGGCATTTGACTGCTAAGCAGAGGCTGGCAGTTCAAACCCACCAGCCACTTCACAGAAGGAAGACTGGGCAATCCACTTCCGTAAAGATTGACTGTCTTGGAAACCCAAAGGTTTCCTGAAACTTTTGAAACTCAACGGTCACTCTGAGTTGGAATCGACTCAATGTCAGTGACTTTTGGATGGTGGACATTGTAAATAATATTTGGACATTGCAGGTGAAAAATTTCCACTTTGCTCTAGAGGATGAATCTCAGCAGTCAGGTTTGCTTCTACACCTGTGCTTAGACCACAGCTAATTTGGATTTTGCTGTCTTTCTTCACATAGTATTAGACTTTGTTTCTTCATAGGCAATTTAGGTATTTGCACATCATTTTTCATTTTATTTTTTGTCTTTTGTTTTCATGTTTTGTTAGTGCAGGTTGACAGTTTTATTTATTTAGGTCTAGTTTTGATGTAAATCTTAGGTAAAAATAATGCTATATTTTTTGAATACCCTCAGTGTTCAATATATATTTATCTGACTGGCTGGTTAGAGCTTGCAAGTCACTGAGGTCTGTGTAGTTCTGAAAAGTTTTCACCTTAAAGCAATCAGTCATTCTTTGCTTGGAATTTGAGGTTTCATACTGATCAAAAAATATTCCTGTTCTGATTCTTATTTTATTTTTGGAGCTCTTTTTTTTTTTTTTTCACACAGCTTCCTTCTTTCTAATAATCTGCTCCATAATTTAAGACTACCTCAGTCTTTTTTTAATTCTATTCTCTGTCTCCTTAACTCAAGGGGTTGGATGTGTTCTGTATAAATTGCCCTCTCTATAAAGTGATCTAAAGAGTGCACAAGGCAAGAAGCCAGGTTGATTATAAGGTGCCTCTTTTTTGTTTTTCTTCTCTCAATTACCACAATACCATAAATCTTGTTATCAAATATTCAAAACTTTATGCCATTTTTTGTCTTTCTCTTTTTAATTGTTTACTATGGCATGTCCCAAATATTTTATAATGTATGTAAACAGCTATCCATGACTTTGTTTATTCATATGAGTCTCTAAAATATATATAATTTATATACTATAAAAAATAGCCTTTCAAAATTACTCAAACCAAACGGCTATTGAGTCAGATCCAACTTACAGAGACCCCTGCTTGGGTTTCCGAGGCAGTATCACTATGGAAGTAGATTGCTCAACCTTCCTTCTGAGGAGTGGCTGGTGGGTTTGAACCACCAGCCTTCTGTTTAGCTTTTTAAAATTCTCATGAATTTTCCAGTATATTTCTGTCCTTTTACTCAAATTTATTATTTTATATTTAGCAGTGTAACAAATCATTGGTGTTTTGATTTGCAAATCTTTAATTGTTTAGTAATCTAAAGTATATTTTATAAATTTTATGGTAGTATTTATTTACTTTCAGGTTTATTGTTATGTTTCTACCTGTTTTTTTTTTTATTTTTCTTACTTGTAATAAGAAGTTTATGTGAATTACTTATTAAAATTTGATTTTCCATTACTCCAAATGACAAACTAAGCATCAGGGATCTAGGTAAGGAAAATGACACATGCCCCACCCCCAAGAGGCAGGAAGCAGGGGAAAGAAAAGCTAGGGGACCACAGACTTAATGGCACAGATCTAGGTAAGAGGAGAGTAGAGAGGTTTCAAACAGTTAAGGGATAAACTTGTCTGTCAGTTTGTCATACTGTGATGGCTTGTATGTTGCTGTGAGGCTAGAGGATGTGCGACCAGTGTTTCAATGCCAGCAGGGTTGCAGGGTTTCAACACAGCTTACAGACTGAGACAGACAAGGAAGAAAGAAGAGACCATTGACTTCTCAAAGAATTGGCCAGGGAAAACCTTGTGGATAGCAGAGCAACACTGTCTGACACATTACTACACAACTTTATGAATAGCCCAGAAACATTATCCAATGCAGTGCAGAGGGATGAGCCCCTTAGGTCAGAAGGCTCTCGGAATACAACTATGAAAGTGCTGCATCATCAGAGTAGAACCAACCTTATTGATACAGGTAAAGTAAAGCTTTGGAGACCTCCATTTGCTGATGTGGCACTACTCAAATTGAGGAGAAACAGCTGCAAATATCCAGTAATAATCAGTACATGGACTATACGAAGTATTAATCTAGGAAAATTGGAAGTCCTCAAAAATGAAATGGAATGCATAAACATTGATATCCTAGGGATTAGTGAGCTGAAATGGACTGGTTTTGGCCATTTTGAATCAAACAATCATATGATCTATTATGCCAGGAATGACAATTTGAAGAGGAATGACATGGTGCTTATCACCACAAAGGATGTTTCAAGATTTTTCCTGAAGTACAATATTGTTACTGATAAAATGATATCCATATGCCTACAAGGAAGACCAGTTAATACTATTATCATTCAAATTTGTGAACCAACTCTCAAAGCCAAAGATGAGGATTAAAGGATTTTATCAACTTCTGCAGTCTAAAATTGACCAAACATGCAACCAAGATGTGTTCATTATCATTGGTGACTGGAATGCAAAAGTTGGAAACAAAGAAAAATCATCGGTAGTTGGAAATTTGGTCTTTGTGACTGAAATAACTCTGGATCCCATGATGGAATTTTTCAAGACCAACAAGTTATTCAAATTTTCAATGACTCAAACAGTGGCTATACATGTGCACTTCACCAGATGGAGTACATAAGAATCAGATTGACTACATCTGTGGCAAGAGGTGATGGAAAAGCTCAATATCTTCACCCAAAACCAGGCCAGGAGCTGATTGTGGAACAGACTATCACCTGCTCATATGCAAGTTCAACTTGAAGTTGAAGATGATTAAAACAAGTCCATGAGAGCCACACTAGGACCTTGAATATAATCCTCCTGAATTTAGAAACCATCTACAGAATAGATGTGATACATTGAACACTAGTGACCAAAAACCAGAATTGTGGGATGATATCAAGAACATCACCCATGAAGAAAAGACGAGGTCATTATAAAGATGAGAAAAGAAGACCAAAATGGATGTCAGAAGAGACTCTGAAACTTGCCCTTGAGTGGATAGTAGCTAAAGCAAATGGAAGAAATGGCAAGATAAAAGAGCTGAATAGATTTCAAAAAGCAGCTCAAGAAGACAAAACCAATTATTATAATGAAATGTGCAAAGACATGGAGTTAGAAAAACAAAAAGGAAGAACACACTCGGCATTTCTCAAACTGAAAGAACTGAGGAAAAAATTTAAGTCTCAAGTTGTAATATTGAAAGATTCTATGGCCAAAACATTGAATGATGTAGGAAGCATGAAAAGAAGATGGAAGGAATGCACAGAGCCACTGTACCAAAAAGAAATGGTCAATATTCATCCATTAGGAGGTGATATATGCTCAAGAACCAATGATATTGAAGGAAGAAGTGGAAGATGTACTAGAAATTGACAAAGAACAAGGCTCCAGGAATTGACAGAATACCCATTGTTTCAACAAATGGATGCCACTGGAGGCACTCACTCATGTATCCCAAGAAATTTGAAGACAGTTACCTGGCCAACTGACTGAAAGAGATCCATACTTGTACCCATTCCAAAGAAAGTTGATCCCACAGGATGTGGAAATTATCAAACAATATCATTAATAACCCACACAAGTAAAACTTACTGAAGATAATTCAAAAATGGTTGCAGCAATAAATTGACTGATCACTTCCAGAGTTGCAAGCTAGATTTTGAGGAGGACATGGAACAAGGGATATCATTGCTGATGTCAGTTGGATCTTGGCTCAAAGCAAAGAATACCAGAAAGATGTTTACTTATGTTTTATTGACTATGCAAAAGCACTCAATTGTGAGGATCATAACAAATTATGGGTAACATTAAGAAGAATGGGAATTCAGAACACTTAATTATACTCATGAGGAACCTGTGCAAAGACCACGAGTCTGTCACTCGAATAGAACAAGGGGACACTTCATGGTTTAAAATCAAGAAGGGAGTGTGTCAGGGTTGTATCTTTTCATCATATTTATTCAAACTATACACTAAGAAAATATTCCAAGAAGCTGGAGTATATGAAGAAGAACGTGGCATAAAGGTTGGAGGAAGAATCATTAACAACAAGTGATACACTGATGACACAATTTTGCTAGCTGCAAGTGATGCTGACTTGAAACACTTGCTGATGAAGATTAAAGAACACAGTCTGCAGTATGGATTATATCTCAATATAAAGAAAACAAAATCCTCACAACTGAACTAATCAGCAGCGGCATGATAATTGGAGAAAAGATTGAAGTTGTCAAAGGCTACACATTGCTTGGTTATAAAATCGATGCCAATGGAAGCAGCAGTTGGGACATCAGAAGATGTATAGCACTGGGCAAGTTGACTGCAAAGGACCCCTTTCAAGTGCTGAAGAGCAAGGATATCACCTTGAGGCCTAAGGTGTACCTGACACGAGCAGTGATAATTGCAGTCACCTCATATGCATATGAGAGCTGGACAATGAATAAGGAAGACTGAAGAAGAATTGATGCTTTTAAGTTGTGGTGCTGGAGAAGAATGCTGAAAATACCAAGGACTGTTAAAAGAACTAACAGATCTGTCCTGGATGAAGTGCAGCCAGAATGCTCCTTGGAAGTGAGAATGGCCAGACGTGGGCTCACCTACTTTGGTCATATTATCAGAGGGGACCATTCGCTGGAGAAGGATGTAATGCTTGGTAAGGTGGAGGGTCCACAAAAGAGGAGAAAGTCCTCAAAGAGATAGATTGGCACAGTGGCTGTGTTGATGGGCTCAAGTGCAGCAAGGATCACAGAGCTGGCATGGGACCGGGAAGTATTTCATTCTGTTGTGGATAGGGTCTCTCTGAGTCAGAGAGGACTCAACGGCACCTAATAACAACAACAACAACAACATTACTCCAAATAGAGAATATGTTATTGCATATTTTTTTTTTATTAATTTAAAATGCTTATTTTTAACTGATATCAATAGACACATACATATACACACACACTTATAACCCCAGTCTGATTTTGAAATACACAGTTTGTCATATTAACCTATGTGTGTATTTTCATATTGATTTTAAAAATATAGTAATAATTAAGTTGTCTAATAAATGTTAATTAATCAGCTTACAGAAATCCTCTCTGTTATTTCAGGTCTAACATAAAACTCTGGTAGCCAGGCCCTTTACACCACACACATTTATAAGACTATTGTCATTGTTGTTGTAAGGTGACGACTAGTTGGCTCTGACTCATAGGATCCTATGTACAAAAGAGCAAAACACTGCCTGGTCCTGCGCCAGGCTTACAATTTTTGCTATACCTGAGCCCATCTTTGCAGCCACTGAGTCCATCTATCTTATTGATGGACTTCTCCTTTTTAGTTGAGCCTCCACTTTACCAAGCATGATGTCTTTTTCTAGGGAAAGGCCCCTTTTGAACGCATGACCAGACTAAGTCAAACGGAGTCTGGCCATAGTTGCATTAGAGAGCATTCTGGATGCACTATTTCCAGGACAGATTTATTAGTTCTTTTGGCAGTCCATGGTACTTTCAATATTGTTTTCCAACACTTCAAATCAAAAGCATCAACTCTTCTTCATTCTTCCTTAATCATTGTTTAGCTCTGTAATAGCTCAGCTCATACAACTTATTATGACACATTTTAATGTCTCATAAATATTTTCATTTGTCAAGTCAGCTCTTACTCTTTGTATTTTGTGTATAACAGGACAAAATGTTGTCCAGTGTTGAACCATCTTCATGGGTGTTTTAATGTTTGGGACCATTGTTAACACCATAGTGTCAATCCATCTCACGGAGAGTTTTTCTCATTTCCTTTCTATGTATTTAAAGGAAGCTCTGGTAGCATAGTGCCTAAGGCACTTGACTGCTAATCAGAAGGCTGGCGGTTCAAACTCACCAGCCACTCCTTGGAAGGAAGATGGGGCAATCTACTTCCATAGTGATACTGCCTCAGAAACCCAAGGAAGGGTCGTTATGAGTTGGGTCCGACTCGACGGCACATAACAACAACAGCAACAACATATATTTAAAATGATAGACTGTCAAAAAGAATCTGTTGCTTCACAAAAGGACATTTTTTTTTTTTTTTCATAAAAGTAAGTCCACAAGAATATATGAAGATATTTTGCCACATATCTCCAAGAGATTAGGGATTCTGTCAGAAACCTATATTTTGGTAGTCTAGATTTTTAAATCTTTAAAAAGGGATTTTACTCAAAGTCTACCAACAATTAGGAAATGATTGTGAATGATCAATTTGTGGGTGTTGCACTGAAGTCTTCCTAAAATAGATTATTTGGAAAGCCTAGTATGGGGAAACAACTTGAATATAAGGCATAGTATTAATAATAATGAATATAACAATGTATATGAATATACTATTGTTTATAATATATATTATCTTAGAAACATTCCAAGAAATCTTGTAATAATTATACTTTAGAATTGAATCATTTAATATTAGAGGCTCAGTAATTTCCTTAAGATGAAAATTTGGCAAAGTTTTGACCTTTGCTATATTAGGAATTGGGTCAAGGTGAAACACAGAGATGATAAGCAGGTGTGATTTGAAGAGAATATGGAACCCTACTGTTTGATTAATATCACATATTGGAGTGAGTTTTAGTCCAATGTATGTAAAAGACTCATCCAGAAGTACAGCAGCGTTCTGAAAGATTAGTGTAGACTCCTGTTGAGTTTCTAGCCTGTAAATATTAAGTGCTCAAGGTATGCTGTCTGGTTGTTCTTAACCAAAGCCAGACGGGTACTAGAGTTTAATTCATTGCACATAATTTAAATTCAATACACGTACACTGAGTTCTTTATTTTAGAAGTATTATGCTAATGGAAAGACACAACATTATTAGGTCATGAGCCATTCTCTTTGGAATTTACAGTCTTCTTTTTTTATTTTTCCTTGAAATGCAGTATAGTTTATTAATGCCCTCATTTTCTGTAATATTAATCTATGTGCCATGAAATTTCCTGATCAGTGTAGGAAATGAGAAAAAGTAGAAGCATTCTATGAGACACGTTTATTGTGCAAAGTGTATTTAAATGTGTAATGTCAATATATTTGCCTATTTAATATTGTCATGGTTCAAAAAGCATGTTGCAAATACACAAAATTAGACTTTTCTCCTCCTGCTCCTTGGAGATGACTTTTTGTATTGCATCAGGCCTTACATTAGTGTTCTGGGGCTATTGTAACAAATTATGACAAAGTAAGTAACTTAGAATAAGAGAAATGTGTTCTTTCATAGGTCTGGAGGCAAAAAGCCAAAAATCAAGGTGTAGATCAGAATATCCTCCTCTTTAATGTCTAGAGGAGAGTCCTTCTTATTGGATAAGCACTACTGCAGCATGAGTTCAGGTTAACTAATAACAGTGAAAATGCTATCCCAAATAAGGTAGCATTCACACGTACCGGAGATTAGAACTTTCACATGTCTTTTCAGGAGATACAATGAAAACCATAACAGTACACTTTCTGGTCCTGTAAATTCACATCTGCCCTACATACAAGATATATTCACCCCATTTCAGTATCCCCAAAGTTTTAATCCATGTCAGCATCAACTCTAACTCTAAAATCTCCAAAACAAGTAAATTTTCCAAAACAAGTAAATCAGGTATGGGTGAGACTCTGGATAAGAAATAGACTCTTGCAGGTTTTATGTATTTATTTGTCTGTTTGTTTGTTTGTTTCGGTCTGTGTATCTGTGAAAGCCAGAAAACAAGTTGTCTACCTACAAAATACAGTTATGTAGAGGTATGATAGAATTCTATTCAGAAAGTGAAACATTACAAGGAAAAAGGGCATCATGGGTCTCATGTAAATCTGAAATCCAGCAGGGAAAATTCCATTCAATTTTAAGGCCTAAGAATAATTCACTTTGGATCAATCCATCTTTTAGGCCTACAAAGATCTGGTTGGTCCTGTCCTCTTGTTCTGCAGAGGCCCTGTAAGCCTCTAGGGTCTCAAAAGCACTATGGACTTTTGTGTTACTCTCAGATGAGGTAGTCCTAGCCTCTCAAGCCATAGCATGTAGGCTCTTGGTGGTGGTGGTGGGTCCCACCTCTTCATCCTCAGTGACAGTTACTCAGAATCATGATTGTGGTAGCACCAACTTCTGGAACTGACATGATGGCACCACCCTTAGAAACCATGAAGGAAGTCCTGCCCTCTGGGCAGCAGTGTCCCTGTTTCTGGTATCCTGCATCTTCTAAGCTACCCTTGGAATAATTCTTCCCTTATCTTAAAAGTTATATAACCCAGAAGTTTAAATTAAAGTTCTTGGCTGGTCCATAATCCCTGCAAAGTCTCTCAGCAATAATCTTTCCTTTTCATTTCCAGCTTCTGGTAGCCTCATGTGTGCCTCACCTTGTGGTAGCATGCCCTCTACCAATGCCTCTTTCTTTATATAATCATCTTCCCTCTGTGTCTATGAGTCTCTATGGCTCTTCTCTTCTTATAAAAATACTAAGTATATTTGATTAAAGTCCACCTTATTCCAATATGACTTTACGTTAGCTATATTTGCAAAGATTCTATTTCCAAATATAACATCATATGCACAAGTACCAAAACTAAGGATGTGAAAATAAATTTTGGAAAACTTTCATTCAGTCCATAACAAGTACTAACGTGAATCAATTTCCTAGGGACAGACACACTCAATTTCCTCATTGTTGTATGAAAAACAATTAATGTGTAAAAAATACAATTTACAAAGGGATTTCTTTAACAGCTAATTTATCCGTTAGCCTAAATCTATCATGGGAAAACTTCATGTGAGACAAATCTTACTTAAATGATTTATTCGTATGATTAGAACCAGAACAAGAGTTTGAGTCCCACATGTAATGATCATGGTAAGCATAACCCATTTTCACTAAGATGTGAATTGTTGAATCCTTTGGCTAGAACTAATTCTACCAAGGAAACTGTTTTGCTAGGCTTTCCTTAGATGTGCTTATATTGTTTATTTATGTTCTATTTTTGATTAATCCCTTATTCATTTTGACACTTTTAAATACATTTAAAATTTTCTTTTAGCCAAATTTTCTTTGCCTTGGACTGCTAATTATTTTTGTATATTTCTATATATTTTTTGCAAACTTTGTGCTAGTTGAAGATGGAATCTACATCTTAGATAACCTTATATGAATATATACCACCTAGACTATTTTCTCTATATTAGAATACCATTTTCCTACTATGATAGAGTAACTCATCCTCCCCCCATTAAGTATCTAGAATGTTAAACAATACATATGAAACAATAATTTTCAGAAATTGGAAAGCAGAGAGTGCAGAACAACAATTCTGAGTGAAGGAACACACACACACAAAAATGAGTATTATGTTTGGTCCAGCTTATTGCTAGGGAACATCCAAACTGTAGGGTAGAGAAAAGAACAGAGTCCAATGATCTCATTGGGATTGAAAATTACAAAACATCAAGAATTTGTGAAACAAATATCAAAGATGAGGGAGTAGCACAACAAGAACTTTCAAAACAACTGGAAGGAGTCATTTAAGGTCCTGTATGAGGACAGATATAAATGTGTGTGCAAATAAGCTATCACATACCAGCCAGGAAAAACACCTAAAAGTAGGAAGTAGAATAACTCTAGACCTCAAACAAGCCTGGGGATTGTTTACATCCCACCAACAAGACTTATGAAGACAGAGTATGTCTAGTCTTATCTGCAGAAGAATATTACTTCATTGTTGTTTGCTGTTGCTGTTATGTGCCGTCAAATTGTCTCCAACTCATAGTGACTTTATGTACAACAGAACAAAACACTGCCTGGTCCTGCACCAGCCTCATGATCCCTACTATACCAGAGCCTATCACTGCAGTCATCACATCAATCCATCTTGTTGAGGACCTTCCCCTCTTTTGTTGACAAGCAAGATGATCAGTTTGGGTAGGTGAGTAGGAATACACCCATGACCCTGTATAGCAGATGATATTTGGCAGATGATATTTATACGTAAGTATTTTTAAGTGCTATAAAAAATCCATAGATATAATAGAAATAAGCAGGGTCAAAGTTAAGATATTGTTGGCAACATCCAAGTCCCTTCATGGTGTGAGTTGCTGTGTTTGTGGGCTTGAGATTATGGTCCTAGGGGACATCAATGTTAGTTGGCACAATAATAGTAGTGAATAAAAACATTGTTTTACATCCTGCTTTGGTGAGTAGCAACTAGGGTCTTAATAGCTTGGGAGCAGGCATCTGAGATACAACTATTGGTTTCTCTTTATCTAGAGCAAAGAAGAATGAAGAAAATCAAAGACATGGAAAAAAAAAAAATAATGCAAGGAACTAATAGACCCTGGGAAACTCAGCCTGCATGACCTGAGACCAGAAGAACTAGATGGTATCCAATCACCAATGCCAACCATTCAGAGAGGGATCAAAAATTGGAGGTCATGAATAAAGTAGGATATAAAAGTGGAACAAAATTCAAGAACATAAATAAAGCAGGATTCCTGGTCTTGTAGTTACTGGTAAAATCCCCTAGACTTTGACCCCTAAGCATTTTATGAGCTTAGAATTGAACTCACTCCCATGGCCTAACTTTCAGCCAAACAACAGACATACCTAGAAGGTGAACAATTACACCAAGGACATGTGCTCCTTAAAGCAATTCAGCCAAACAACAGACAAGATGAACAACTACACCAAGGAGATTTGCTCCTTAAAGCAATAAACCATGGGAGACCAAAAGGGCGACATTTGCACAGAGAGAAATCTAGGAAGACAGAAATGCATAGGAAAGAAAGAGAGAAAAAGGTAACTACAGGAAGGAACTGGGAAGAG
>NW_006922497.1:355378-358676 GCF_000298275.1 Orycteropus afer afer | reverse complement strand
CTGGCAGTTCAAACCCACCAGCCACTCCTCAGAAGGAAGGTTGGGCGATCTACTTCAGTAGTGATACTGCCTCAGAAACCCACAGAGGGGTCGGGGGTCGCTATGAGTCAGGTACAACTCTATGGCACATAACAACAGCAACAATATATAATGTTTTTATTTTTCCAACACTATGTTGTTCCATTGACATCTGGTATCAATGATTTCTTATAAATCAGCTTTTAAACATATTGATTATCCTTTGTACACCCCTTTTCACCATTTTTTTTTATAAAACTTTCTTGCTTTTCAACTATTTATTTGTTTTATACTTAGGTTTAGATTTCTTTTAGATCATTGGATATATAAATTAATAATTTGTCATAAAATTTGGGAAGCTTTTGGGCATTATTTTTACAAATACTTCTTCAATGCATTTCTCTGTCCTCTGTCCCTTAAGTTTTGATACTTGATGGTGTCCCACAAATCTCTGACACTCTGTCCATTTTTGTTTTTTACCATTATTTTTCTTTGTGCACCTCAAACTGGATGTCAATTGACCTCTCTTTAAATTCACTGATGCTTTCTTTTGTCAGCTCAAATCTGCTATTGAGATTCTCTAGTAAATTTTACATTTCATTAACTGTACTTTTCATCTTTACAATTAATATTTGGTAATATTTTTGTACTTCTAATCTCTTTAGTTATATAATTTTTTGGTAAGATATTATGTAGAACTGTATTTTTTATTTTTATTTTTCAGTTTCCCAATATGTTTACTATGGCTGATTTAGTCTTTGATGGTTTCAAATATATGTCTCTTTGGGAACAGTTTCTATCATCAACTGATTTTTTTTTTATTCCTTCTGTATATAGATTATACTTTCTTGTTTCTCTTCACATTTCATATATTTTTTTCCTGAAAACTAAATATTTTTAAAAGGATAATTTTTTAAATATGGAAAACAATCTCTATTGCTCTGTTTATTTTTGCAGCTCTTCATTATTATCATTTTTGTTGTTATTCCTTTTTTAGTGAATTTCTGGAAAGTCTGAGAAGTCTGTGTCACGGTCTTTGTGAAAACTGAAGCCTCTGCTTTACTGGCTAATGATTGGACATGATTTTCTTAAATTCTCTAAACTAAAAGTCTCCCAGTCTCAATGTGTATCTTGTAGCATGTCTTAATGGTCTGAGAGTCAGTGTATGACTCTGCCTTAGCTTACACTCTCTGCTTACACAGAGCTTCAAGCCCTGCTAAAATTGAGAAGCTAGGGACCTTGTAGACCTTTTCTTGGTTTACAAATAGACTTGCATATTTGGTGGCCTTCTAGGTTATCAGGTTGTTTTTTTTTTTTTTTTTTTGTTACCGTCTGCTGCTCTAACAGAAACACCACAAATGAGTGGGTGTCTTTAATAAACCAGAATTTATTCTCTTACAGTTTCGGAGGCTAGAAGTCTGAGTTCAAAGTATCAAGCTCAAGGGGCTGGGTGAAGACCCCTCAACCTTGGGTTTCAGCTCTAACTCTTGCTCCTGGCCCACTGGAGCTGAAGGTGTCTCTTCACTCAGGCAACTACTGGCTGATGAGGCTGGCAAACCAAAGGTCAACAAATAAAATGGCACAGTCTCAAGATTACCAAGCAAGATGGCAGTCAACTAGTTGAAATCCTGAGATTGTCCCAAGATCAGTAGGAAACATACCAATGAAGACTTGGCTATATTCAGGGTCCAAACATGCCAAAATCTAGAGACCTTCCTCAAAGCTTCTTCTTACACACAGAAAACAGACCACATTCCTAAGGCAGCTAGTCAGCTGCTCCAGTAGATTCCACCATGGAATTGATTGCAAGTTTCATCACCGGGGATAACTACAATGGGCTGCTGAGCCACTAAAACCAGATCAGCCGAGTTGACACACAACTTAAGTACCACACAGGGATATATCACAGATTTTTAAATCTTCTTAGGGAATATTGTAGGAGCTCTGGTAGCTGTTGTTTTTGCATATATGACCTTTATTATGTTGAGGAATTTCACTTCCATTCCTATTATTCTGAGAGTTTTTATCAGGCATGAATGTTGGATTTTATCAAATGCCTTTTCTTCATTTACTGATATGATCATTTTTTTTTTCCTTTATTTTACTTATGTGATGGATTATTTTCTATTTCTAATGTTGAACCATCTTTGCATATTTGGTATGAATTATATTTGGTCATGATATATTTTTTTTTTTGATACATTGTTGACATCTGGGAGCTCTGGTAGCACAGTGGCTAAGGCACTTGACTGCTAACTTGAAGGCTGGAGGTTCAAACCCACCAGCCACTCCTCAGAAAGAAGATGGGGCAATCAGCTTCCATAATGATACTGCCTCGGAAACCCAAGGAGGGGTCACTATGAGTTGGGACTGACTCGACGGCACATAACAACAACAACATTGTTGAAGTCTGTTGGTTAGGATTTTGTTGAAGGTTTTTGCATATTTATTCACAAAGGATATTGATCTATGGTTTTCCTTTCTAGTGGTGTCTTTGCTTGGTTTTGGTATCAGGGTTATGCTGGCTTCATAAAATGATTTTGGGAGAATTCCATCCTTTTCTATATTCTGGAATAGTTTGAGGAGAATTGGTGTCAGCGCTTCTCTGAATGATTGGTAGAATTCTCCAGTGAAACTATCTGAGCCAGGGCTTTTTTGTTGTTGGTAATATTTTTCTGATCTGTTCAATTTCTTCTTTTGTTATGGGTTTGCTCAAGTTTTCTACATCAGTCTGTGTCAGTTTAGGTAAGTAGAGTGCTTTTAAAGTTCTTTCTATTTCTTCTAGATTTTCAAATTTGTTCGAGTTCAGATCTTCATTTAATTCACTGCCATAAAGTCAGATTCAACTCATAATGCCCCCTGCTTGGGTTTCTGAGGAAGTATCACTATGGAAATAGGTTGCCCAACCTTCCTTCCGAGGAGTGGCTGGTGGGTTTGAACCGCCAGCCTTCTGGTTAGCAGTCAAGTGCCTTAGCCACTATGCTACCAGAGCTCCCCAGTTCTTCATAGTGTCCTGATACTATTCTTTTTTATTTCTGTTTGTTTTATTGTGACATCACCCCTTTCATTTCTAATTTGTGTTATTCATATGTTCTCCTTCATTTCCTTTGTTAAGCTTGCCAGTGGTTTGTTGATTTTATTAATCTTTTTAAAGAACAAACTTCTAGACTTTTTTATTTTTTTCTATTGTCTTCCCATTTTCTGTTTCATTTCTTTCTGTGGAATATTATTTCTTTTCTTCTGATGATTGTATTTTATTTATTTATTTTTATTTTTATTT
>NW_006922497.1:352457-355018 GCF_000298275.1 Orycteropus afer afer | reverse complement strand
TTTTTTAATTTATTGAGGCTTCCTTTGTAGCCTAACATGTGGTGAACCTTGGAGAATGTTGCAAGTGTGTTGGAAAAGAATGTATATTTTGCTGTTGTTGGGTTAACTGCTCTGTAGATAAAGTTGGTTTATCACATTGTTTAATTCTTTTGCATCTTTAATTTTTTTCTAGTGTTCTGTCTTTTATTGAAAGTAGTGTATTAAAGTCTCCTCTATTACAGTGAAGTCATCTATTTGTCTTTTCAATTCTGCTAAAGTTGGTTTCATGAATTTTAGAGTTCTTTCATTGGGTGCATAGATATTTATTATGGTTATGTCCTCTTGGTCAACTGATCCTTTAATCATTATATAATGTCCTTCCTTGTCTCTTATGGTTGTTTTTGTCTTAAAGTCTAATTTATCAGAAATTAATATTGACATTCCTGCTTTTTTTAATTGCCATTTTCTTGTCATATGTTTTTCCAACCTTTGATTTTTCATCTATTTTTGTCTTTGTGTCTAGGGTGAATCTCTTGTAGACAGCATATTGATGGGTCATGTTTCAATATCTAGTCTGCAACTCTACATCTCCTGAGTAGTGCATTCAATCCATTTACATTCAGTGTTATTATAAACAATTATGAACTTATTGATGTCATTTGTGTGTGTGTACCTGTGTGTGGTGTTGCTGATTTCTTTGTTCCATATCATTTTATGTGCTGAGCTCATTTTCTTTATGAGCTGTGTTATCATTTCCTTCATTGCTATTATGTTAGTATTTGCTGACTATTTGTGCTTGTCCTTTTTTTTATTCTGATTTGAAGTTAAATTATTTTTCTTTGAGGTTACATTGTAATTTAAATTTTTCTCCCTAAATTTAAAACAATCTGTTCTATTTTGTAATTGTCTTGACTTTCTCATTATTTATAACTTCTGTAATGACACTATTTATTCCCTCTTTTTGGTTTGTATTCATTCTCATTTACCAATTGATTTCTCTGGTTCCTGTATACGGTCTTGTAAGCTTATTTTATTTTGGCTACTTACATACCTGGATTGGTTTCTGTGTTAAGTCATCATGAAACATGAGAGAAAGGAGCAAGAATAAAAGAAAATGGAAAACTGCAAAAAGAAAAACAAGGGATGAGAAGAATCAAAAGAAAGGAAAAAGACCAGACCCAGTAAAAGAAAGGGGGAAAAAAAAAAATACAGGGTGGGAAAGAGAAAAAAAAAAAAAAGAAGAAGAAGAAGAATGATGGAAAATAAATAGAATAATTTAAAAACAAACAAAAGCATAACAGTGGGTGGTGGATCAAACCCCCACAGGTCAAGAAGGTGGGTGGATGTGGGGGGATGGACACACCCTTGTTCACCAAAAGGATGTGGGGGCACAATAGGTAACAAGGGGGTATTTGTATCTCTCCAATCATCTGTCTCCGGTGTGGTTGCCTGTGCTGACCTTGGCAGGTGAAGCCCACTCCTAAGTCTCAATCGAAGCAAAAACACCACTTGCACACACTTAAAACAGCTATGCAGGCCACTTGCAAAGATCCAAAGTACCTGCGCTCTTGGAACAGCCACTGGTAGTCCACACGTCTGCCTGTCTCTTTCCTCACTGTTCTCCCTTCTGGTCATCATGCACCAATTCAGTCCTTGCTCATAGAGTCCTTGGTGAGTAGAGCCGAATCTTAGGTTGCTATTGGGAAATATTCAAATAAACAGCTCTGTTTATCTCCTTACTCACTGTTTCACTCAGGTTCTTTTACTAGTTGGTATTTAATCCACTCCTTTATCCTTCCCTTCAAAGCTCAGTGTTCCTGGATTGTCTTCTTTATTGGTTTCAATTAGTTTCTCATTGCTTTGTTGCAAAAAGTCTGTGTAGCTTTTCTGCCTATTCATCCACCTTGCCAGAACCACTCACCACTATTTTTCCTGTCATGTTTACCAGACTATTAGATTCAAGGTTTTCACAGAGCTGATGAGAGGACATGAAATAGAATAAATTTAATATCCCAAAGATTGTTCTTATCTATCCTCAGTTGCTTTCCTTGATAAATTCATTACTCATTTCCAACTCTTTTGTTAATTTTCTGAATTCTAGAAAGTTGATTTAAAGTCCCACCCCTCAGTCCCTCCAGTGTTCTCATTGCTTTTATAAAGGAGAAGATTTTCCAAACTACTTCCTCATTCTGGAAATGGTTCTTTTTGACCAGTTTTTAAATCTTCCTAATGTTACAAGTTACTTCAGTAGTAATACTGCCTTGGAAACCCAAGGAGGGATCCCTATAAGTCGGGGCTAACTCGACAGCACATAGCCACAACAACAAATATTACACTTAAGCTCTTTTGGTTGCTAACCAGAAGGTCAGGAGCAAGATGAGGCAATTTACTTCTGTAAAGAAAAGAAGTTTACAACTTTGGAAACCCTATGGGTGTCACTATGAGTCAGAATTGATTCAATGGCAGTGTTTTTTTTTTTTTTTTTTTTAAATGAAATATTAATATCTTATCCTGGTATTTTTTAAAGGTTGTTTCAACATTAAGACTACCTATACATGTGTTGGGAGCTCTGGTGACGTAGT
>NW_006922497.1:351701-352357 GCF_000298275.1 Orycteropus afer afer | reverse complement strand
AATGAAATATTAATATATTTTTATACTAGTTACAGACTGTTATAGCATCAAAATAAACTTTGATACTTCTTATTATCCATCATCAAACTTTTGACTTCTTCTTATTCAAGTTTATTTGCTTGAGTAGATCTTTTGCATTGCTATATATGTTTAATATTGAGTTTATCAATTTCTTCAAAATATCTACCTAGGATATTTGTTAGTGAGTAACTTATTATATAGTTAACTTGTGGGTAATAGACATATTTATAATGTTGAATGCTCTTGTTCAAGTATATGGTCATGGGCATACTTCCATTAATGTGAGTGTTTTTGATCTTTTTCAATAATAGTTTTAAATTTTCTATGAAATATATATATATATATACATATATATGTAGTAACACAACAATTGAAAACTTGGCTGCTAGTCAAAAAGTTGACAGGTCAAACTCACTGAGAGGTTCCGTGGGAGAAAGACCTGCTGAACTGATGCAGTAAATTTTATGCCTAGGAAACTCTATTTGGTAAAATTCATATTTTATGCTATTATAATGATATTCTCTATTGTCATATTCTAATTATTTGTTTCAAATATTCAGAAATAAAATGCTTTTTTTTTTTTATTTTGCCCTTTCATTTGATGGCTTATTACATTGATTTTTTTTTTTTTTAAT
>NW_006922497.1:345271-351535 GCF_000298275.1 Orycteropus afer afer | reverse complement strand
TTGGTAAAAGTTTTTTTTTTTTTTCACTTTTAATGCATTTTCAATAATAGCACATTTCCAGGAAAGCACTAATTGTTTTTCTTTTATATATAAGGAAACAAAGAATCACCAGAATCCATTGTGATCAGTCAATTGAAAATAACTTCTCCCAATTTAATCAATTACTAATAACCTACCTGAATACATACAACTCTAAAAGCCAAGTAGTGGCAGATTCAAACTTTTGAAGGTAAGGAAATCATTAATATATTTATTCCTGTACACAATTTTCTGAATGTCAGATATTTAACAATAATCTCATTTAGCGACTGTCATTTGAATGTTGATGTCAGTCCTTTGCTGCTACTGTAACCAACCAACCACAAAACAATCATTCTACCAAAATCTTTCTATAAGATCAGAAGTATGCCATTTTAAAAGATTGTGCCCATTGCACTTCATACACAGCTAACATCCATGTTTCCCTGGTGTCTTTTTTGATGCTATGATGTTCAATTTGGTTCTGTTAAGTTTCTAGACTAAGGTGGAACATTAAGACTGGGTGCTCTACTCACAAATATCAGCCTGTGAAAATCTGTAGATCACAAGGATTTGATCCTGTTGTGATGAGGTTGAATGTATCTGGAACCTACTTGATATACCTAAAAACACCTATTATAGTTCTCTTTTATTCAAATAAATAGTATGTCCATCTTGTCATTTTAATTATTGACTAGCATTCTTTCCTATATTAGTATCTGTTTAGGGAAGCTTAATTTTTTCTTTTATTGACTGATTTTCAAATGTTAATTTTCCATTCTTTTGTCATCACTGGATCCAGATACTCTTGCAACTTTTCTTATCAGAACTCTTTGTTTCAATCCTGACTATCTCAAAGTTTATTCTCCTTTTAAATCTAGAATACAGTTTAAAAATAAAAGACTATATTCCAATCTTAGTTAGTGTAAGTTCAAATATTCTTATGTTTTAGGAAGCTCTACACCATCCTGCACCTTCTCTCTGAACTCATTATATTTAATATGTTCCCTAACTCACTGTGCTCTTATATCCACCTCAGGGCTTTTGCTAATAAATGATATAGAGTTTGTGCTCTCACTTTATTTCTATCTCTGCTTTACATTATCTTACTGAGAGACTTTCCATGAAAACCATGTAAAAAATAAAAATCACTCATCTTCACTTGACCTCCCTTACTTATACTGTGTTATTTTATTCAGAGCATCTATTAACATAAGGCATATGCGTTACTTATTTACTTCTATCTTGCCCCTATTAGAATTTAATTTCCAAGAAGGCAGAGCTTTTCTGATTCTTTGATGCTATTCTCCATACCAGTAACAGTGTTTGTCACATAAGTACACAAAAGATTTACACAATGGACAGATAAATAAATGTATATATTAATTTGACAAATTCGGTAAAGTATCATTTTTCTTTTTCTAGTGTATGTTTATTTTTTGTTAAGAGGAAGTTGAAGTGTCAGAAGCTGACAAATACAGAATTTTCAGGACTTTTAACAGAAATCTTCAGAATATTGACAGTCCAATCATCACTGCCGTTGTCTTACTCTAATCTCCTTTCAATGGGAATGTTTACAGTAGCATTATAATTGCATTTAGTACCATTTGTCTTTTCTATCTCAATCTTTTATTTTTAACTCATTCTGAATTTTATACACACACACACACATACATATACAGAGGGACAGAGACAGAGAGAGATTTTATGATATATATCTCTCACCCAATTGAAAATATGGAATAGTCTTTCTGTGTCTGTCACAGAAGCTTCAGACTCTTTTGAAGAACATAGCTATCTCTTGTCTATCTCTATCCAGTGTCATATGCTAATTTATTCTAGTGTCAATGTTCTTCCATTTTCCTTTCACTCTGTATTGAAAATTCTCAGCTTCTAAATGCTCTTGTAAATTTTATCAACTTCTTAAGAGTCCTTCTCAAACATATATCGCTTTATAGATGTTCTAGCTTTACCTTCACTGTCTCAATATCCATATAAGAAGAGATAATTTTTATTTATAGTCCACAGTACTCTATAAACCAAACAAACCTACAAACAAACAAACAAACAAAAACCTACTGCTGTGGAATTAATTCCAACTCACAGTGACCCTGTGTGTGCAGAGTTGAACTTCATTTCATAGCAATTTCTAGGCTGTGAACACTCACAAGTACATAGTCAGGCCTTTCATCTGAGGCACCTCTGAGTGTGTCCAATCGCCAAATTTTTAATTAGTAGTCAAGTGCTTACCTGATTGCACTACTCAGGGATGCCAATGGAAGGAAATAGTGCATCTTTAGCAACTACCTGATTTGAAGTAATTCCTTACTTTCCGAAATTTTATTCTCCCAAAGCTCTGAGCAATTCATTAGTACCATTATTTCAGTGATTTGGAAAATGAAGTCTGAATATTACTGAGTACATGGCAGAGCAATGATTTTTGGATAAAGGTCTTTCTAACCCAAGGCCTCTGAATTTATTAAAGACCTCCACTGTCTTCTAATATTATACTCACCACCATGAATTATAATCATTTGCTTATCTTTTTTTATTCTTATGTATAATAATTATGTGTGTGTAATTTTATGCATAAATATATGTGATACATTTATATAGCAATATGAGCTCTGGTAGCATAGTGGCTAAAGCACTTGACTGCTAACCAGAAGGCTGGCTGTTCAAACCCACCAGCCACTCCTCGGAAGGAAGGTTGGGCAATCCTACTTCCGTAGTGATACTGCCTCGGAAACCCAAGGAGGGGTCGCTATGAGTCGGGGCCGACTCGACGTCACATAACAACAACAACAACAACAACAATTTTATGCATAAATATATGTGATACATTTATATAGCAATATATAATATAGTATGTAACATATAACATAATATTTAATACATATTCTACAATATAAAATACATACTCTTATGAAGACAGATTGACTCATCCTTCTTTGCAGCACTAGTGGGAGGTGCAGTGCCTACTACATAGGCAGAATTTATAAACTGATTTACGCTCATGTAGATATTAACAATGGTAGAATTTCATTCTGAGATCAGTAGTCAATGATATCTAACACAAAGTTTAAAATGGTAAGCATTAATTAATTCATCAAATATTTTGCCTAACCGGTCAAGGCCTCAGAAGGAAGGTTGGGCAATCCTACTTCTGTAGTGATACTGCCTCAGAAACCCAAGGAGGGGTCGCTATGAGTCGGGGTCGACTCGATGGCACATAACAAGAACAACAACACAACCAGTCAAGGTAGGAATTACAAGGTCATGGATGATAAAACAAACAAAACACTTAGAAGTGTTAATTCTTCTAGGGAGGTTATTTTCTCTCTCTTCTGTTGAGGCATGAAACTGACAAGAAGATTAATGGGAGTCAATCTTTTCTTCTTCCTTTTTCTCCCTTCTATTCCTCTCCCAATAACTTACATAAAAAAAGAAATGTAGTTGATTAAACTGTACTGCAGATTTGGATTTTCAAGACTCCAAAAATGATGATGAGAGTATAAATATAATTTAAGGTTTATACATTTTGTAACATAAATACAGATTCACATCCACAAAGCTGAAACACTTGAATAAAAGTCACTTATTTTTGTGTTCTGCTTCAAAAAAGATGTTCTATCCATTTTCAAAACTGAAAAATATAAGGAGAATCAACATTATATATCACATAAATGCAGAAAATTATTACATATCATGAGGACTTCAATAATTTCAATTAATCTTCATTTTTTAAAATGAAACAAGCTGTTCAAAAATATCTATATAACATGCATTTCATTTTTAGTGTTTGTGCCTCTAATATTTTATTATTCAATAATAACTTTTTAACATTAGTTTCTGAGGTTATAAAATTTAAAGTACTTTAAGAAGTATTTTTTTTCAAAATTATATCTTTGTTATCCTGAAATACATCCTACTTCATTAACATATACTAATTTTTTGTGGCAAGGAAAACCCACATTTCTAATGGGTACTGCTTTAAACCTTGATTTTTTTCCTCTTATTTTTCATTATGATTTATCAAATTTGAGAGATTGGTGCCTGGTTCCTCAGCAACTTATATTAGCAGGCACTTGAGGGAGGATATGAAAGACAGCATTGTTGAATGATTGTATCAACTCAGTAAACAAAATTGCCTTGTAGGCCATGGCATTGTGTATAAAAAAACATCTAATATTTACCATGTGGACCAAAGTGAAGGTATAATTAACATATATCTGATAACCAGATATTAAAGGACAACAGAGTCAAAGAAAAATAAATAATATTGTTACAAAGAAAAATTGATAGCATCACTCCATCACAAATGATGAAAATATATATATATTTTTAAATGGACTTGGGAAATGTCTTTCCATTAGGTCACTGATCAAATGAAAATGTGGTTTCATCAGAAAGGAGAACAGAGAAACTAGACTCTGATATAATATGTCTGACTACAATGGCACGATATGGGTTTTCAGAGAGACTTCTACAGTAATGTGATTAATTTACATACAGTGTATTTGAGTTCTTCCTAGACTTTCAGGTAACATTCAGCTGAAGAAAGAGCTTTTTAAATGAGACATCTAAAAAGTAATGAGTCATATTTTGTACCCTTTTGTAAACTATTACAAAATATCCATATACTATTTCTCTAAACTTTTGGTCCTAAGTGAATCATTGTTATGGACAAGCATTTGTTTTTAATAGATGAGTGTGACTCACAATTAATGTACTATTAAAAGTGCTTCTTCTACCAGTACTTTTGAGTCTCCATAATTTCTTACTTGATAAATACTAAGTAGAGATAATACCCCGTTATCAACTAGAGTGACAATTAAAAATAAATAATAATAATAATAATAAAACATTATCTAGTGTGTTATTTAAGAGCAAACACTTTATAGCTCATCTCCCTTAGCTTCTGACCATCAGAAAAGATCTCTCAGATTGCTCTTTGCTAATCCTATCACTAAGACTATGGCATTAGAAGTGGAACAATAGCTCTTAATGCTGGATCTCTAATAACTATGTGATATATAAGTCTTATGTTTTAAAAAAACTTAGGAAATATTAAACTTAATAGGACTGCATTAAGCTAAAAAAAAAAGTACATTATTTATAGAAATTACATTAATTCCAAGATGATTTTTAAAGGAATAAAATATTTTTTAATATAACTTATAATATACAGAACATTAAGTAAAGAATGAAGATCTCATGATTTTCCTTGCTTAAGAATAATAGATAATGTTGCTCATAAGTATTGTGGTGACCACATTTTTCAGAATGGAGATATATTGCCAATACAAACTCCAAGCTATAAAGAAAAGGTCTTTTCTCCCCAAAGAGAATTATAATCAGGTGTAGTCTTGGTGTTATTGAAAGTGACCAAGTGATATATATGAAAGTAGATCCAGAGGAAAACAGAACAATTCCCAGAGTCATACTGTCAATAGACTAATAAGGTGAAAAATTTCCATATGGACATCAGAAATCATTTGTTATATTATAGGATTGCTTATATTTAAAAGATGTATCACAATCTCGAGGAGTCTTTAGACAGTACACACAGTTAACATACTTGATGGCTAATTGAAGGATTAAAGACTTGAGATCACACAGAGGTGCCTCTGGAGAAAGATTCAATGAGTGAAAGCCCTATGGAACATAGTTCTACTCTGACACAAAGGGAGTCCTCATCAGCTGCATTCAGCTGGATGGAAGTGGTTTAAAATATCTCTATATTATATGGTACATAATGGGGATGCTATGAGTTGAATTCTGTCTCTCAAAAATATATGTTTAAATCCTACTAGTGTTTATAATCTCATTAGGTAATAGGATCTTCTTTGCTATGCTAATGAGGTAGTATTAGTGTAGTTCATGTCTTAAAACAATCTCCTGATATTAAAAGTATAATTTAAACAAGTAGTAAAAAAAACACAATTGAGAGAAGATTGATGTCATGCCACATGAGATCTCTAAGGAACCAAGAAACAGAGCCCTCTTTTCTAGAGGCAAGGAACTTCTCCCAGACCAAATAGAGAGAGAAACTTTTTCTAGAGCTAGCACCTTGAACTGAGACTTCAAGCCTCATCAACTATAAGAAAATACATTTCTGTTTGCTAAAATCACCTACTTGTGGCATTTCTGTTATAGCAACACTAACGAAATCATGATTGTTGTTGTTGTTATGTGCCGTCCAGTCAGACCCGACTCATAGCGACCCCTCCTTGGATTTCCGAG
>NW_006922497.1:339479-345061 GCF_000298275.1 Orycteropus afer afer | reverse complement strand
GGACCCTTAACTAACTCTTGTAGTCAAGATTCTGATGCCTGAAGTGGACAAAACCCATCTAGTCAGTTCTGACACATATCAACCCTACAGGACAGATTGGAACTGCTCCATAAGGTTTCTAAGGCTGTAAATCTTTACAGAAGCAGATTGCCTCATCTCTCTCCCGCAGAGTGGTTGGTGAGTTTGAACCACTGACCTTTTGGTTAACAGCCACCAGAGCAGAAGAAAAAAGAAAAGAAAGAGATAATGACAAAAATGTATATAACATTTATCATGTCATGTATCATTCAAAGTACTTTATTAATGATGTAAGCAGTTTTCCTTTAATTATCAATTTAGAATGAATGAAATGCAAAATTATAAAATTTACTTGTCTGATGTTGCAGAGTTTGTGAGTAGCAGAGCTGGAATTTGAATTTAAGAAATAATGACTCAGAATTTGTCATCGTAACTATTATATGATGTGAATGTCATATCAATGAATCATAGTTTTATCTTGTGTATATGATGTAAGCAGTGAATTGAGGTGAGGAAGAGAATCATCTTAAAGTGTTAAGAATCTCTAAATATATAGGCTTATCTGTAATGAGGAATATTTACCTACTAGACTTTGTGTAAGTCTTTCAAAAGAATTGAGCAATAAATTTAGGCAAGAAAAGACAGTGTATTTTGAGATAATATGTCTAAGGCACTTGACTGCTATCCAGAAGGCTGGCAGTTCAAATCCACCAGCCACTCCTCAGAAGGAAGGTTGAGCAATCTATTTCCATAGTGATACTGCCTCAGAAACCCAGGGAGGGGTTGGTATGAGTCAGTCTAACTCCATGTCATATAGCAACAATAACAAATAAGGTCAAAGAATTCAAAGGCTTAGTAAACAACTTCTATACAATTAATAAAAATTAGTTCCATAACTAAAAGTAAAGTTATTATGTAAAACATGGGAGCTCTGGTAGTGTATTGCCTAAGACACTTGACTACTAACCAGAAGACTGGCAATTCAAACCCATTAGCCACTCCTTGGAAAGAAGGTTGGACAATCTACTTCCACTGTGATACTGCCTCTCAATGGCACATAACAGTAGCATGTAAAACACAGAAGAATATTTATATATGAGATCGAATCTAAAATTAATTGTGATTGTGTGTCATCTAGTTAATTATGAACTCATAGTGACCCTCTGTAACAGAGTGGAACAGCACCATAGTGTTTTCTAGGCTATAATATTTATGAAGACTGTCAGGTCTTTCTCCTGCAGAGGCATTGGTTGAGTTCAAATCAGCAAACTACAGTTAGCTGTAAAGCTGACCATTGTGTCACCAGGGTTTCTTCAGCATGAGATGACTGGGATACAATCTCTGGATACCTTTATTTTGTGTTGTTGAGTGCCATCAAGTCAATCTTGACTCATAGAGACTATATAACAGAGTAGACCTGCTCATAATGTTCGCTAGGCTGTATTCATTATGGGAGAAGATCTACAGGTCTTTCTGTCATGTACTGGCTGGTTCAAACTGGTTCAAACTGAGTTAAAACCAGGTTTAAACTACTGACCTTTCAGGTAGCAGCCAAGTGTTTAAGGACAGCATAATTACATATGATATACTAGCTAATAATGCTCTTCAAAGTGTGTTGCTCAGAAAAGCAGCCACAGTTTTACTCTGGGTTTGTTATAAGTAAATTCTCAGGTCTAGAGCAAACCTTGGGTGCTGCTCTGCAATCTATGATTTAAGAAACTCTCCAAGTGACTCTAGCCAATCTTATAAAAAACACATTGCTTTAAAGCCAAGTAAAACCAAACAAACTCACTGTCAACGATTAGATTTCTGACTGATAGGAGCTCCTCATTGGGCTTTCCAGGTAGTAAATCTTATGAAAGCAGAATGCTTCATTTTTTTTTTTTTTTCCACAGAGCAGCTGATGGGTTAGAACCACCAACCTTTAGGTTAGTAGGCAAATACCTTCACCACTACACCAGCAGAAATCTTCAAAACTAAGTAAGATTTTCTTCAAATGGGAAGCACTTTATACATTTTTCTGGGTAAAAAACTGACACTATTATACATGAGAGTTCTTAGCAAAAAACAAAGAAACACATTAGAAAAATGCCATTGAGAATTCTTAACAGGTGTTAAAAAGAAGGAATTTCTCCATTGGGATATACCTACAAACAGATACATACTAACACACACACACACACACACACACACACGCGGGTGCACACACACAAGTGAATGTTAATGATCTTGGATATTGGCATTTCAAAGGAAAATGTTTATAACAAGTAGGAGATGTTTTTAAAAGAGTTGTGATAGTTTTAGCTGTGTGTCAACTTGGCCGGACCACAATTCTGTGTGGTTTAAGCATTTGTGATGTGGGTTGTTCCAATGATGGGATAAGATGCAAATATTTTGCGCAATCTGTTGAAAGAGAGTTTCCCTAGGGGTGTGGTCTGCTTCCAGTATATTTATGGACATCCTGGGAAAAGAGACATTCTTCTGTGGATCGGGATTCTATTGTGCTGCTTACAACTGTCCATGAGTGAGCAATCCACTATTCGGCCTGGAGATCTTGGATTCATCATTCATTGGAGTCAAATGCCAGTATGTTGCCTGCCAACCTTGAGCTCATCAGCCCTTGCTGCTGCGTGAGTTGGGAAGAGCCTGCAGCTTGATATTTGATGCAAGAACGTGGGACTTGCCTGCTTGTATAAGTGTGTGAGCCATTTTCCTAAGATGAATTTCTTTCTCTCTCTCTCTCTCTCTCTTTCTCTCTCTCTATACTCTTTACTGGTTTTGCTTTTCTAGAGAACCTAGTCTAACACATTTGGTACTGGGAGTGGTTCGAGAGAGACAAAATCATAAGGATGGACTTCCTAAATTGGTTCTCCAATTTGATTAATCATAAAAGCACTTATGACCCTGCCTCCATTAGTAAAGAAGGCCCTGTTAATTCATGGCATGAGGTGGCAACATTAATATGCAAAATAGCACCACCAATAGATCAAGCGCTTGTGAGAAGTGAAGCTCTGGGTGATTGCATATTTGATAATTTTCTGCAATTTTGTGAATTTTTTTGTGGCCTGCTTCCAGTATATTTATTGACATCCTTGGAAAAGAGACACTCTTCTGTGAATCAGGATTCTGTTGTGATGTCTTCAATTGTCTGTGAGCTAACTATCCACCATTCGGCGTAGAGATCTTGGATTCATCATTTGTTGGATTCAACAGCTATTATACTCCCTGCGAACCTTGAGCTCATCAACTCCTGCATCTGCATGAGTCGGGAAAAGCCTCCAGCTTGGTGTTTGATCCAAGAACTTGGACTTGCCAGCTTCTATAAGTGGGTGAGCCATTTTCCTAAGATAAATTTATCTTTCTCTCTCTATGTTTCACTGGTTTTGCTTCTCTAGAGAACCCAGTCTAACACAAGAGTTCTTAAGAAATCCCATATTGACACAAAACTATAAAAACTACTGAGTAGTTTGCTTATTTCAAATTATTATTCACTAAGAGATTTCTGATTTAAAGATATGCTTGATATAAGTAGAATTTTAAAACTTGAAAAGAATACTAATGGTGTCTAGTTGTTTTTAATTATTCATTTTTTATATGCTGCTAGTATACAAAAGCCTAGCAGAGGTAAATGTGGCTTCAAAAAGGGTCAAATATTTCTCTAAATAAATTAAGTTCAGAGACTTATAAGAAATCTAATATGCTTTAAACTCTCAGTTTCTTTTGTCTTACCTTTACATTTATGCAAATGTCTGTGTTACTACATGACAATTTTCAACATTTTTGTTGTAGACAGAAGTGTATGCTCCTTAAAATATTGACACAAGAAATAATAGAGGTGATTGGGAAAATTATGTCAAGAATTATTATTAGGTGTGGTTCTGATGAAATCAAAACAATTCCATGATAACATACATTTTTGTTGTTGTTGTTATGTGCCATCGAGTTGGCCCCGATTCATAGCCATCCCTCATTGGGTTGCCGAGGCAGTATCACTACAGAAGTAGATTGCCCCATCTTTCTTCCAAGGATGGCTGAGGGCTTTGAAACACCAGCCTTCTGGCTAGCAGTCAAGTGCCTTAGGCACTATGCTACCAGAGCTCCCATCATACATTTTTAGCTGACCATAATTTGAAGAATGATACTTCTTTAATATTAAAATATTAGCTTCCTCATCTCTCTCTTAGGTATTCACAATGCTTTCATGTGTTTCAATAGATGTACAAAGAATATGAAAACAAGATGAAATCATTATTAAATAAACAGATAATTAAAACAGATGAATTGATTATCAGCCATAAAGATATGTCATTATTATCAAACACGCTGTGGTAGTTATGGTTATATGTCAACTTGGCTGGGCTTAGTTTTGAGTGGTTGGGCAGCTGTCTATAGTTATTCTGCATAAAGAAACTAGTAATCAACTCCACGGTGAAATCTACTGGAATAGCTGAGTAGCAACCTTAGGAATGTAGTTTCCTTCCAGTATATAAGGAGAAGTTTTGAGAAAGGTCTTGAGCTTTGCCTCATGCTTGGACCCTGACTTAGCTTAGTGTTCATTGAGTAGCCTGCCATGTTGCCTGCCAATCTTGGGACTATTTCTGCACTAGCAGAAATATTGAATATTGAATATTGAACTAACATTCTGCCATGTTACTTGATAATCTTGGGACTGTGCCATTTCACTCATTGACTTTGGGTTTGTCAGCATCAGTAGCCAGAATCTGTCTGAATTAAGAGATGCCTCCAGCTCTATTGGACTGTGAGCAAGAGGCAAAGCTAAAGCCCTGGGTTGAGGGGCCTCCACATAATCCCTAGAGCTGATATTCTGAACTCAGACTTCTAGCCTCCTAAAGTGTAAAAGAATAAACTCCTGATTGTTAAAATCATCCACTTGCAGTATGTCTGTTATAGTAGCACTAATGCTTATATTATTAAGATAATAATATTATCTGATTATAAACTGATGCTTGTATTATTAAGTTGAGATTTGTTTAAAAGGGTAGCCCCACTGCACATTTTAAGATTTTACTTACATGTCATGATTTCTTTTTATAGTCTATATGCAACAAGAATTTTAAAAATCATATTTCAATCAAAAAAAAAAAAAGGAAACTGGACAGAGGCAAGTTCTTGAATCTAACCACACTTACAAAGATATGGTGACTATTCAATTGTATTGATATATACATATATGACATATACACATATGATGATGATGATAGTGGAAGTGGTCTGGACATCAGCAAGAAGGAGAAAGAAATGTTGTTGAGTATAACCTATTTGCAATCATTTAAGAATAGCAGCCATTCAGTTCACTGTAACTGCTCACAGAAGCACAGCATCTGACAATATAGAATAGTCGTCCACTGCAGATAATCACCAAAAACAGCAATGTCAAAATTCATTATTGTTGCTTGGAAATCTTTCAGATTGTCACACTCTTGGCCTCTCAGGGAGAGTATTTGGAGGTGGTAACTGTCTCTTGTGAAATTAGAATTTCCTTATGGAAGCTCATCCTGATGGCATGCATTTAAATGGTGTGTGTGTGTTTGTGTGTGTGTGTG
>NW_006922497.1:322600-331253 GCF_000298275.1 Orycteropus afer afer | reverse complement strand
GGGAATCTCCAAGCCATCTATACCATCAGGGTTGCTCAGGTCGCTGCCAGACTGCAGCTCTGTATGTCTCCTTTTTTGGTATTTTCACATAAATTCTCCTGCTAGTTGGGGTTTCGTCCACTTCTGTATTCTTCCCTTCAAGGCTCAGGCGTCCAAGATTATTTTCTGTGTCTGTGTTAATTGTTTTCCCTTTTCTTTGTTGAAGAGGATCTGTGCAGTCCTTCTGCCTAGTCCACCATCTTGCTGGAACCTTATTAATAAGATTTCTTAAGAGTCAGACTAGACTCATGAAGAAATACACACCTCTAAGAATGTTTGTTAAAACTCTGTAAATTTGTGCATAATTCATACAGGCTTGTGGATAGAAAGTTTGTGTTGTTGGTATGTGCCATCGAGTTGGACCCAACTCATAGCAAGCCCTTTTGGGTTTCCCAGGCAGAATCACTACAGAAGTAGATTTCTCAACCTTCCTTCCAACAGTGGCTGCTGGGTTTGAACCACCATCCTTCTGGTTAGCTGTCAAGTGCCTTAGGCACTAACTAGCCTACCAGAGCTCCTAAATAGAAACTAGAGGTTACCAAAAATGAAAAGGATTTTTTATGCTATCAGATTTTCTTATATAACCTGAAAAGCTGAATATGGGGAAGAGTTTCTGTAAACTTCTGAGATAAAACTTACATTATTGAAAATGATATTGTTAAATTGTAAGACATAAATAAATATTCCAGTGATATGCAAGAATTCAGATGTAATATCATTGAATTTCCTGATATGCTGCACATATTTGTGAAAAGACTAATAAAACAGCAAATGTTACAGAAAGGACTTTTTAAAAGCCAATGAGATGTAGTGAAGAACAAAGAATGGTGATAAAGGAATATACATTTATCTGCTTGTCTCTGTCTTATATTATATATCTATAGCTATGCATCTGTCTATCTATCTATTCTATATATATATAATATAGATAGATAGACATGGATAATATATAGATATATTAGAAAAATATAAATATAAGGGGCATAGTGAAATGAAATTATAGTAACCACATGGCTTACTCAACAAATTTAAGAGTTGAGGAAAAAAGGATATGTAAAAAGGAAGTAGTAAAAAGTGAAAAAGAGGAAGGAAAATCCATAAGATCTGATCTGATTAGGAGCTCTCATGGCATAGTGGGTAAGGCATTTGGCTGCTATCCAGAAGGCTGGTGGTTCAAAACCACCACCTGCTCCTTGGGAGGAAGAAGAAACAATCTATTTCAGTAAAGATTTATACACTTGGAAACCCAATGGAGATCATTATGAATTGGAGTCAATTCTATGGCAGTGGATTTGGTTAAATCTGATTAGGAGTTTTTGTGATATATATGTTAAGCTCTTAATTACAGTAAAACCTTCGAAAGCCAGAATGTGAACAGAAAAACTCAAACCTTTTCTACTAAAATGAACGAGTGGTAAGACTAAAACCTGTCAGAGATGGAAAACTGATGAGACTCTGAGAAACAAAGGACTTCATGAGTTCCGCCTTTCACAGTTTTCATTACTAGCTGAAAGGCTGGCAGTTGGAATTCACCCAGAATTACCTCAGAAGGTGGTGTTGATCTGCTTCGAAGGGTCACAGCCTGAAAAACTCTATGGGGCAGTTATACTCTATAAACATAGAATTTTCATGGGTCAGAATTGAATCCAGGGCAACTAACAACAACAACAACAATCTAATTACATGGACAAAGTATGTGAGAGCCAGAGTACTACAATGTAAGAAGAAACAATCTTAGAGAGAATTTTTTCTTTTCAATTATTCTGTATTCATTGTATTATAAGGAAATAAGATGGAAAAACAATAGGAAGAATAGAAAAATGTGTATATAATTTCATGGTTATTAAAAGTTAACTATGCTCATTAGGTTTAGAGAAATAAGAAAATTCATGACAATAGTGATCATGGTTTTAAATTGAGACCACTCATCAAGGTGGTTTTTCTCTAGTCACAGTTGGCTGCAGAAGCATAGGTGTTGAATAGACAAAGTTTTGAATTTACCAAAAACCAAGGATTTGTTAGGAATATAATTGGCAAAAGACCCAAAGGTACATGCAAGGAATAATCTATAAGGGCAATTAAATTTAATTTATAAATATATAAATATCTTTAACTAATATAGAATATATCTATTTCTTCATACTTTGATAGGACATTTATAAAAATATCATTATGTGTTTAACCCAAATAAAGTTTTAATAATCCCACAATTATATTTTCATTCATAAATGAATAAAATTAGAAATAAAATCAAAAGCAATTGAGAATTTTTCAGTTTGTAAAATTCAAGAAACACACTTCAATATAATCTATGAGTATGAATAAAAGAATAAATTGAAAAGAAAATAATCAAATATAAGGGATTATATTTGACATGAAACTTTATGAGACATAACAAAAGAGTAATTAGAACAAATTTTATAATACTAACTGCATTTTTTAAAAAATAAAGAAAGAAAAGTTAAACTATAATCATTTTATGGAATTAGAAAATATACAATGAAATGTACTAAATGTACCCATGCAAATAAGGAAATAAACATTAATGACATATAAGTAATTATGTTAAATATAATATGTAATTAATGAAATTTTTAAATAGAAAAAATAAATTAATCTAAAATAAGTTTATGAAAAAACAAACCAAATTCTCTCAAACATTACCAATGAAGGGAATAACACAAGTTTAATGTAAGAGTATGGAAACTGAGAAGTGGTACAAAATGACATTAGGGAAAGTAAGAAGGAAATAAATTCCATGCTAGGAAAAAAGAGCCCTGGTTATAAAATGTTCGATAGACACCCTTCCATTAAGCCTTAATCAAGAAAAAGACAAAAGCAAAGACAAAGAAAATCTGGATGAGGGAAATCTTTAGCATGTACCCACTACAAGAACCAATAGAATCTGCTGGATCACAGTCAAAATGTCCACGATATATGATGGAGAACAAAGGAAACCATCTTAACATCATGATAGGTGGCAGGTCAATTCATCATTGTCACAGATGGGACTACAAGAGTGGAGAAAATAACAAAATTGGGAAACATACATATTTGAAAGTTGAAAAATTTTACAGAATTGGTTCTGAGGTTTTAATTACCTGACTACATGGTGGATTGGGTATGATTCATAATCATGCTACCTTGAGTCATAATACCAGGATCTGAATCTTTAACTTAACTTAAATGACAAGGGTGTAATTCACTGTTTTTGATAAAAGCTGAACCAAGTTCCCTCGTTCTTTGTGTGAGCATCTTTCTGTATACTCTGCTTTCAACATTTTTCCTGAGGACAAACTGTCACTCCCTGGGCTTGCACTGGCCTTGTGTATGCATAGTCACATTGAGGTTTATTGGTCAGCAACCATCAGGGAAATAACATAAAGAACTCAAACCCTGTCTGAACTCATATCAAGGCTCAGGTGGAGTTAGGGTGCTGCTATAGACCACAGCCTTCCACATACTAACTGCCTTGCAATTAAAACTCTCATACATTCCCTCCCCTTGATCATAAAATTTATTTTAAAATATAGATATATTAGAAATATATAAAAAACAGCTACAATGAGTATCATTAATCCAGCCAATAGTATAGATTAAAACACTAATAGAAAAACACAAAGGAAAAATTTTCAGTTAAAACACATAGAATAGTTTAGCTATACAAATTTGTTTTGTCAATTAATAAGACTTAAGTGATACAGTAAAAGTACTTCAAAAATAATAAGGGTTAGAATCAAAGCAATAATTCCAATAACATTCATTCACTAAGGGAAAGTTATTAGCTTACAGATCCTAAAGGAATGTAAAACAAAAGTAATGAATATGAAAACAGATAGTAAATATATCGATTGTCTGTATAATATGAAAAATGCCAGTCATTAAACACAAGTTGCTAAAGTCTAGTTATCTCAGGGTTTGCTTTTGACAAGATAGTTTAGAGATCTTATTGCCAGACCTTGTGAAAGCTGTCCACTGCTTCTGTGCACTAGAGCATTTCACCTTCACCTTTAAGTTTCCAGATGGGTAAGTCTAAAAGTGTTCTAGTTCCTTTAAGCTGTGACTGGAAAACCTTCCAGTCAGGCTGCATACCGATTGGTGACGACAGCAAAGTTCAGTTTATTCCAATGAGGTGCTAATGAATTCTTTAAGTGATGTCTCCTCCAATACATATAATATTCTGGTACAAAATTGGGTAGTTTTAGAGAGTCTAGATTGTCAAACCCTCTCTCACCTGTGAAAAATAATACTAAAGATTGACAGTAAATATTGGTCTGATAATTTAAAGTCCATGTGGCCTAAGACATGCAACTTTCTGAATTACCAGAGGAGAAGAAAAGCATTCAGTTAAGGGTTGTAAAAGAAACATGATTATCAAGTTAATATGGGATGGACCCCTCTTGTTGGAGTCTTCAATTAATTTATTTAAAACATACCAAGTGTTCTTCCCAAGAGCAAACTGTCTTTCGTTTTTTTTTTGTTTTTGTTTTTTTTTTACCTCTACAGTCATAAGTCACTTTCTCAGAAAGAGAAATAGAGTCTAAAATGAAATGGAATCTGCCAAAATCTTGTGTCAGCCATTTTAGTTAGGTTAAGTGTCTCAGTTTTAGAATGCCAACACACATTTTCCCTTTTTCTGATCATGAATTTCCATAGAAATTCTTTGATCATCATTATAAGCGTGACTTCTTCCTCTTGGGGGAGCTCTGGTAGCATTGTGCCTAAGGCATTTGACTGCTAACCAGAAGGCTGGTGGTTCAAACCCACCAGCCACTCCTTGGAAGGAAGATGGGGCAATCTACTTCCGCACTGATACTACCTCGGAAACCCAAGGAGGGGTCGCTATGAGTTGGGTCCAACTCGACGGCATATAACAACAAACAACAACATATTCCACTTGGAGACTCATATTTTGTGATTCTAAATTAGAGTGGGTGCAGGACAAGGCTCCATTAGAGGAACCATTTGGTTTTCTAAAAGGGTAACTCAATGTGTGAGGTTGAGCTCCTCTAAGAACCTAGTTTTTCAAAACACATAATTTTCTGTATTACAAGGGAGGTGGGTACAGTTTGATTACAAGCACTAGACAGGAATGTCATATAGCATTATCTTGATGACCATTTAAAATAATTACTGATTTACCCCAAATATAGCTCTCAGTCTATTCTTTGCAGTCTGTTTCTCAAAACAGACTAAATTATTTAAATGAACATAACACATGAAGCAAAAGTATCTTACCAGTTTGTCTGGATCATTGTTTGACTCAAAAGTGGCTTTAAAAAACATACACACAAACTCTCTGCTATGAAGTCAATTGTGACTCATAGCAACCCCCATTGGGTTTTCAAGGTGATAAATCTTTACAGAATTAAATTGCCCCATCTTCCTTCCATGGAGCAGCTGGTAGGTTTGAACTGTCAATCTTCTGGTTAACAGTCAAAATGCCTTATGTGCTACAATAACAGTTTTTCCAAGGCTTAAGTTTCAAAGGGACATCTAAGGTCAATGGACTATATAGATTATCCCCAACTTCCATGAAAACAAACAAATCCCATAAGGTATTTGTTTATACATAAATAGTATTAGTAACAGTTTTTATATGCCTCAGGTTCAATAACATTCTTTAAAACTTCACATTTTATATTGACACAAACTTAGCATATTTATCTGTTAATGCACAAACAGTTCCTTTGAAGATTTAGCAGGAGATCTTAATATTTTCTAATTTGTAAAATGATAGCTCTAACTTCACACACTTCTCTAGCTATGGTATTTACGGTTTTGCTAAGCTTACCAACAAAAACATCTGAGTCTTACAATATCTAAACCCATCAGTTACATAGTTTAAGAGAAAAGAAGAAAATTGTTTCTTATATCCAGATAATAGAACCTTAAAACACTAACAATATTCCTACACAAAGCCCATAGTAATAGTTTAATCTTTTCAATCTTATGTAGTTAGTTCTGTTCATTGTGATTTGGCATCAGTTGCAGTCTATTAAACCATCACCTTCTACATGAGAATTATGGAAACCTTACATTCAGTCTAGTGTGGCCCACACACAAAATATCATAGTCTTTTTCATATGTTCAATAAAGTCAGTCTTGAAAAAAAAAATGTTATTTGGGTGAACGTTAACAGAGCAAAATCATTTTCTATGCTACAGTTCACATACATTTTGGTTCATGACATTGATTGTAATCTCTGTAATATAATAACTCTCTTCCCACTTCTTCCCTGTGCTTACCTTTTCCCTGTGTCCTTTCCTGTGGATCCCTGCCCTCTGAGCTTATTCCCTGTGCAAATCTGCCCTTCTGATCTTCCATAGTTGATTGTTTTAGGGAGTATACCTACCTGGTATAACTGTTCACTTTACACACTTGTCTATTGTTTGTCTTCAAGCCACAGGTTTAGTCCATCTTATTGATGAAATATTTTGGTCAAAACTTTCATCAAGTAAACAAAAAGATTATATACAGATGACAAATTGTAATACAGCTATGATTAACTTATAAATATAATACATGTGAAAGTAAAGGCCTGATAGAGGTTAATTACAAAAATATTACAAAACCCATAATTTAAGTTCAAACCTTAAGATATAAATATCTCTAAATACAATCATTAACCTTATTTTCAAAAAACTTCTGTTTAACATATAATAATCTTGAGACATAATAATATATGGGAGCTCTGATAAGCATAGTGGCTAAGGCACTTGACTGCTAACCAAAAGGCTGGTGGTTCAAACCCACCATCCACTCCTCTGAAGGAAGAGGGAGCAATCTACTTCCGTAGTGATACTGCCTCGGAAACCCAAGGAGGGGTCGCTATGAGTTGGGTCCGACTCGACGGCACATAACAACAACAACAACAACAACAATAATATATAGTGAAAATATACCAAGATCATTAAATCTCTAAACAACTGTATAGTAATAAAAATAACTCGTGGGAAAACAATATAAATTATCCAGTTAAAACATTAGTTTTTATAATGTTTGATTCAAAAGAAATAACATTAAAAAAATAAAAAAGAGGAAACACTAATATATAAATCTTTAACCTAAAATAGGATCAGGAACTTCTCTTGATTTGGTAGTACATTTTATGTACTTTATAAATTAAATAAAATAACTCTTTTCCTTTCAAGATTTTTTCCTTTATGAGAAGGAAAAGTCTTTTGCAACTTTCCATGAAGATTCAAAATTTTTAGGAATTTATCATAGCTTATTAATAAACAGTATTTGTTATTTAAACAAAAATTTTAAGGGTAAAACTTTAGATTTTTCTAAACCATGCAGCTTGGTTTGTCCCAGGAATCTTACTCTAAGGAAAGGTCAAATCCTGACCTTTCTGCAGGTCATTGTTGTTGTTGTTGTTGTTATGTGCCTTCGAGTCAGCCCCGAGTCATAGCGACCCCTCCTTGGGTTTCCGAGGCAGTATCACTACGGAAGTAGGATTGTCCAACCTTCCTTCCGAGGAGGGGCTGGTGGGTTTGAACCGCCAGCCTTCTGGTTAGCAGTCAAGTGCTTTAGCCACTATGCTATCAGAGCTCCTTCTGCAGGTCATAAGACATATAAATTAATTATTGGATCTAGTAATCAAAGAAAATTGCTATTTTAACAGCAAGAAAATTATTTGTTTTACATATTGTTAAATATTAAAACTCCTAAAACACGTATGAATTATACCATTAAATTTTAACCAGAGAGATCAAATAAATTATTTTTAATAAACCTCTTAAACATTGTGCATATCTCTTATAGCATAACCCTTTAAATGGTGAAAATGAATACATTTATTAGCAGACCCCAATATTTTATGCTCTTTCTCTCTGGTGTAAAATTAAAATGTATAAAAGCCTTAAATTATAACTAATATTGATTGATTCAATACCAGTAAATTATCTGAAAAATTTGAAATTATTTATATACCACAAAACATAATTGCTATTAAAAGCTTGTTTAAATAGTCTGTTTTCATTGAAACTGTGACCAATTCCCCCATTTTCCTGAATCTAAATTTAGCTTTTTAAGATAATACCAACTAATTTTGGAAATCACAAGATCACTTTTCAACTGACTAATTCATTAATATGAATATATATATTTAATTATCTAGCTGTGGGTAGAAACATTTTCTCAGGAAATTCCAGGTGAGTGTCATTGTGATTTCCATTTTGGATTTTTATAATTCTGCAATGGAGAGCACTTGATTAGGGTTCTTTTATGATGGAGAAACATTCAGTTTTCTACTAACTTTGTGGTTATTGTTATGTACCCTCAAGTCAATCGGACTCATAATGACCCCTTATAAGACAGTATTTATTATTATTATTATTATTTTATTTTATCTTAAAAATCTTCACCTACTTGGAGGCCTTTTCAAAAGCTTCCCTAGAATCAAAACTGTAGATCTGGATAGAGTGGGAGGGAAAATAGGAGATGCATTCCTTAGATCAATCAGCCATGAAACAGCAGAAAGGCAGCATTCACACAGAGGGAAAGCGGGACAGACAAGAATACATAGATAAGAAAGGCACAGGGAGGGGCTAGTCACATAAGGGAGAGGGGAGGAGAAAAGGTCAGGGATGACAATGTTGTTGTTGTT
>NW_006922497.1:314867-322295 GCF_000298275.1 Orycteropus afer afer | reverse complement strand
GGAGCTACATGTCTTCAGACCCTGGGAGTCTGGGGAGCCAGATTCTGCCTTGCCCAATTTTTAGACTCATGATTGAAGACAATTATTCATCTTATTTCATTTTACATATATTTAACTCTGGTTGCGTAGTGCTGAAGGCATTTGACTGCTAACCAGAAGACTTGCAGTTCAAACCCACTAGCCACACCTCGAAAGGAAGGTTGGGCAATCTACTTCGATAGTGATACTACCCAAGGAGGGGTCACTATGAGTGGGATCCAACAACAAAAACAACAATAACAAGTATTTTGAAAGACAAAAGATAATTATTTTTTCCCTTTTACAGTTCTCTTGGTAAGCAGTTTTGCTTTTTCTTTATCATGACTATTCAGAACCAAATCTCTTTAGCTTTTTTTTTTTTTTTTTCCCTTTTAGGTTTGTCCCATGTCTTTTTCATTCTAGAATTACCAGTTTTGCTTTAGGACAAAATTACCTCTTTTCTTATAATAAAACACATTCCATAAGATAAAATATAAACTACTTGGAGGGATTTTGCTTTCCAATTGTGGTAATAAAAACAAACTTCATCAAAAAGAATTAATTTCATTTACTTTTTGTAATAATTTGATGATTTCACTCGTTGTTGTTGTTTGCCATCGAGTCGGCCCCGACTCATAGCGACCCCTCCTTGGGTTTCCGAGGCAGTATCACTATGGAAGTAGGATTGCTCAACCTTCCTTCCGAGGAGTGGCTGGTGGGTTTGAACTGCCAGCCTTCTGGTGAGCAGTCAAGTGCCTTAGGCACTATGCTACCAGAGTTCCTGATTTCACTCATCCAAGCACTTATTTATTATGAAACCAAATCAAAGTTAGTTCTTTGAACAAATAGTATAATTTACCTTGATAATATCATCTGGAGGTAAAATTGTATTTTCATAATCTTATCTTTTGCATAGTTCATAAGGATTTATAGAGATTCAATAGAAAATAATTTGTTTCTTTTTAAGGACCCATTATACCAATCAAAATTAAGTTCTTTTTTCAATGTATTTTTCAAATAGATTGATTTACATCACTGTTTCTATAAAAGAGGTTGAGAGGTTCCATATCCCTCAGCAAATTTAAAAACTCTGGAGCTGCCACCATTCCCTGGTGAATTTGTTGCAAGATGTAGTGTTTACACCCAAATGTGCACACAAAAAAAGTCAGATGGAAACACTTGGTAATAGCAAAATGTTTTGTTAGGTTTCTCAAATTTTCGTAAAAAAGACTGAGATTCTTTGCAGTAACTCTCACCAATGTGCATAAAACCTAGATTAACAGAATGGCAGTCTTAGACCAAAAAATCTTTAAAAGAGCAGACCAAAACTTTTGCAAACAGAACAAACAAAACCAACATTCTCTTTAGGTTGTGCTTGATAATATCATACAACATAGACATTAAACAAATTTTCAAGGGGAATGAAAAGAGACAAACAATAATTCATTTTTTCATAGTGAACACTGAAATTCTTAGTTGTAGTATATTCAGTTTAAAATTTAAAATCAAAACTAGTATCCTGGTAAGGGGAACATCCAGTCTCATTTAACAACAATGCTAACGATTGAATTCAAACTTTCATTTCTAAGATCAAATAAAATTCCTAGCTTGTCATTGATCCTCTGATATTCCACCATAAGAGTCATCATAAGAGTTATATAAAATCAAATTTGATTCTGCTCTTTCTGTTTTGTTAATTTGGATACAGTAACTTATAGAAAAGCAAGTCTGTCTGTGTGTGTGTGTGTGTGTGTGTGTTTTAATTCAGGAGACTTTCTGTTCTAATTTATTGTGTAGAGAACTCCAAAGTGGCCACATTTATTTTTGCAGACTGTCCTTAATGAGACTACACCAACTAGGTAGGCAAAGTCAAAAGCAGGGCTGTAATACTTGTCTACATATCATATGTTGTTATGTTGTTATTTGCCGTCAAGTCGGCCCCGACTCATAGCGACCCCTCCTTGGGTTTCCGAGGCAGTATCACTACGGAAGTAGGATTGCCCAACCTTCCTTCCGAGGAGTGGCTGGAGGATTTGAACCGCCAGCCTTCTGGTTAGCAGTCAAGTGCCTTAGCCACTATGCTACCAGAGCTCCCATACATATCATATAGGAGTCTTATAAAGCAAATTTGCTTTGCCCTCAGATATGGCATTTTGATTTTCAAAGGACTCTTGGAGTCAATATAATCCTGATGAGGAGTGCCATAGGATTTAGACGGTGTATTCTTTAAACTGTATGTGCCTAAAAAGTGTTATCTTATGGTTGGTGGGCAACCGAAGACTTGTCCTCTTAACTAGCTTATCTTGACACAAGACTCTTTAATAGTCTTCAAGTCAACTGACCTACTGGTTTTTATTGGTTTTCTTATGCCTTTGTTTTTGTGGCTTAGAGAGTCCAAGATTCCACAGACTCAAAAGCTTCTAGGATAGTATTTTACCTAGAACCTAGAAGTGTCCACATCAGTAGAGGCAAGCATAACTTTTCTAAGAGAGAACGATTGGAGGTAAACAAACCCTTGCAAGAGAAAAAGCAGAAACTCACATTACTGCCACAACTGGAGGTAAAATCTTGTAAGAGATAGGGACAAAGAGAGAACAAATGGCAAAGAAACCTTACTAGTCCAGAGGTCAGCATATGCAATTTCTCTATATTTATAAATTTGCATATACAACCAAATGCTCCTATTGTGTTGTTGGGTGCCATTGAGTTAGCTCTGACTCTTAGTGACACTGTGTGTAATATAATGAAACACTGCCAGGTCCTGTGCCATCATCACAATTTTTGCTATGCTTCAGCCTGTTGTTGCAGCCAGTGTCAATCCATCTCATTGATGGTCTTCCCCTTTTTTCATTAACCCTCTACTTTACCAAGCATGATATCTTTCTCTAGGGACAGTTCTTTCTGGCTACACGACCAAAGTAAGTGAGATCAAGTCTGGTCATTTTCACTTCTAAGGAGCATTCTGTCTGTACTTCCTCCAGTACAGATGTGTTTGTTTTTCTGGGAATCTGTGGTATTTTCAATATTTTTTGCCAACATCACAGTTCAAAGTCATCAATTCTTCTTCAGTTTCCCTTAATCATGGCCCAGCTTTAACATGCATATGAGGTAATTGAAAATACCATGGCTTGGTTAGGGTCACCTTTGTCTTCCAAGTGTATCTTTGCTCTTTAACACTTTAAAGTCATCCCTTGTACCAGATTTCCCAGGGCAATGTGACCTGTGATTTCTTGACTGCTGCTTCAATGTGTGTTGATTGTGGATCAAAGTAAAATTAAATCCTTGACAACTTCAATCTTTTCTCCATTTATCATGATGCTGCTTACTGATATAGTCATGAACATTTTTGTTTTCTTTAAATTGAGGTGTAATCCATACTGAAGATTGCAGACTTTGGTCTTCATCAGTAAGTGCTTCAAGTCATCTTTATTTTCAGCAAGGACAGTTGTATCATCTACATATTCCAGATTGTTAATGATTTTTCCCTCAATCCTGTGTTCTTCTTTATATGGTTCAAATTATTGAATTATTTCCTCAGCATACAGATTTAATAAGTATGGTAAAAGGATACAACCATGATGCACACCTTCCTGAATTTAAACCATGCAGCTTGTTCTGTTGGTGCAAGTCTCTTGGTCTACTTACAAGTTCCTCAGGAGCACAATTAAGTTTTCTGGAATTACCACTTTTGGCAATGTTATCCATAATTTTTATGATCCACATAGTCAAATACATTTGCATAGTCAAATAAAACACAGGTAAACATCTTGCTTGTATTCTTTGCTTTCAAGAAAGATCCATCAGCAATGATATCTCTCATTGCATATTCTTCTGAATCCACCTTGGAAGTCCCTATCAATATAAAAAATGCTGCAAGCATTTTTTTCATTATCTTCAATAACTTTCTACTTGTATGTGATAATAATGATATTGTTTCATAATATAGACATTCTTTTGGATCACATTTCTTTGGAATGGACAAGAATATAAATCTCTTCCAATTGTTTGGCCTAGTAGCTATCTTCCAAATTTCTCAGTATAAATCAGTGAGTGTCTCCAGGATTGGAACCAGCACTCATCTGTCAGTTTGTTGTACTGTGGTGGCTTGCATATTCCTGTGAGGCTGGAAGTTATGTCACTGATATTTCAAATATGAGCAGGGTTACCCATGATTGACAGGTTTCAGCAGAGCTTCCACAATAATACAGACTGGGAAGAGGGATGAGGCCATCAATTTCTTAAAATATTAGCCAGTGAAAACCTTATACACAGTTGTGAAACATTGTCTGATATGTTCATGGAAATATTTCTGAATAACAGTTAAACATTGTCTGATATAGTGTTAGGAGATGAGCCCCTCAGGTTGAAGGCACTCAAAATACATCCAGGGAAGAGCTGCCTCATCAACATAAAGTTGACCTTAATGATGTAATTGGAGTAAAGTTTTTGGGACCTTCATAAGCTAATGATGTATGACTCAAAATGGAAAGAAAGAGCTACAAACATTAATTAATGATTGTAATGTAGAATGTACAAAGTATGAATCTAGGAAAATTGGAAGTTGCCAAGAATGAAATGGAATGCATAAAGATCAATATCCTAGGCATTAATGGGTTGAAATGGACTGGTATTGGTCATTTTAAATCAGACAGTCGTATGGTCTACTAAGCCATGAATGACAAAATGCGTAGGATTAGTGTTGCATTCATTGTCAAAAAGAACAGGGGGAAAAAAAAAAAAAAAAAAAAAAAACCTAGACATTCAAAACCAGGATTTTCAGTTATATGGAAGAGCTACACTCAAGAAACTAATTTTAGTCTCTTACAAGTCCAAGAACTATTTTTTTTTTTTTGCCCAGATCCATTAAGAGATTATCAAAGCATTCTTACCTACATCTGGAGATAACAATTGCTGACAAAGAAACTGAAAGAAGGTGTTAAGAGCTCTTAGATGGGAAAACACATAGCATGGCTTAATAAAAGTCTTGGTGAGCTACAGTGAAACATAGGGTTCAAACTCCAAGAGTGCTTACCTTACATAGTACCTGGGGTCTTTGGAGAAGGTAGGGCATATGGAACCCCTTCTCTGGTGTCTGTGCTGGTCTTCAACTCCTAGTGGTCCTACCGAGGGAAGACAGGTTTGGATCCCAATCTCATCACCATTTGTGATAGGGGAAAAGGTCTTGTATTCAAAAATATTCTTTTTAAGGTTTAATAAAATTATATTAGGGAAAGTAGGAATGTAGTAAATTATGTGGTAGGGAGAAAGTTCCTAGATTAAAAAATGTTCTTTAGAGACCCTTTTATTAATCCTTAAATAGGACAAATGCAAAAACTACCATCTGGATGAGGGAAACCATCAACATATATACATTACAGAGGCCAACGGAATCTGATGAATCACAGACATGATTATCATTATATATGATAGAGGACAAAGGAAATTTACACAAGAACATAATTAGTGGCAGGACATTTTGACTGTCACAAGGAGTACCACAGGAGTGGAGAAAGGATATAATTGCCAGTTAAAAAAGGTTATAGGAGTGGATCTGGAGTTATAATTACCTAGGCATGTGGTGGTTGGATTATAAGTCATGATCATGCAAACCTAATTCATAGTAACAGGACTCCTACCTTTAACTTAAATTAGATAATATGCTTTTGATTGGCTACTTTCAGTAAATGTCCAGGAAAGTTATGTAACTTTTTGTGAGAACATGTTTTGGCATAATCTACTTGCAAGTACATTCTTCCTGAGGGAAAAATTTCCTTTCCGTAGGCTTGTCCCTGGACTGGGCTAAGCATATCCACCTTGTTGGTTTCATGGTCAGCAAGCTTTGGGGAAGTTGTTGTTGTTGTTATGTGCCATTGAGTCAGCCCCGACTCATAGCAACCCCTCCTTGGGTTTCCAAGGCAGTATCACTATGGAAGTAGATTGCCCAACCTTCCTTCCGAGGAGTGGCTGGTGTGTTTGAACCGCCAGGCTTCTGGTTAGCAGTCAAGTACCTTAGGCACTATGCCACCAGAGCTCCTTTGGGGAAGTATTATAAGAAACTCAAAAGGCATTTTAATTTAAATCAAGACTCAAAATGGAGCTAGACTCTGGCTGCAGACCACAATGTTCACTAAACTAAATACCTATGAATTTAAGCTCTCATGAAATTGTCCATGTGTCTTAGTTTGGAATCTCTTACTTAAAAGGCATCTCTCACACAAAACTTCGAGTGCACAGAGTATTTTTGGTAAGAGAACCTAGGAACCAGAAAAAGAATACGAAAGTATGACATGGAAGGAAGAAAGGCCAACAACAAGTGCCTTCGTGATCTGGTACTGGCAGGGGCAACTGCTTTTCACTTCTCCTAGGGACTCTCTGAAGAGTTGTGTAAAACTCATGTCAGAATTGTCCCTATGGGTGATAAGCAGAACTGAGGCTTTTATTCACTGACTACCATTCCCCACTGATTGACAATTCCATTGAAAGCAGAGTGCCCTTATTAAACTTGGTATAAAACAAAGAGCCCTCAAGACAAACCTTTCACATGAAAAACTGTGGACAATGCAAATAACTGCCTTTCCTCTGCAGAAATTGGAAATCTGGTGAGCTAAGGAAATGTGGTAAGACACAGGGCAAACTGGGCTAAAATATTAAAAAAGAATTTGACTTTGATCAAAACATCAAGCGAGACACAGGCAAGTTTATTTACCAGGATCTAACAGAATATTCCATTTATTAAAAAAAAAAAAAAAAAATCACTGACTGGAAAATGCATTGGAAAAGAGTATCAGATAGAGAACCGTTAGAAAGTTGTTGCAATATTTCTGGCATATGATAAGAGATGGTAAATACTAGGATTGTGGCATAGTAAATGAAAGGAAGTACACAGATGAGAAAAATATAAATTTATAAAATATGAATAATAAAAATATATATTTAAATGAATAGGCTCCCTGTTTGGGGGCTTAATGTTTTATATTTTTTCACAGTTACGAAATACAGCATTTTGACAATATTACACAAATATCTATGTTCATTTGTAAAATACTATAGTGGATATCTTAATAAGAGAAGAATATTTGAGGTAAAGAGTAAATGTATTTTGGAGAGTTCTGGAAAGATGGTGGAATAGGTAGACAAGCTCCATAGACCCTCTGCAACAAAGCAATGAGAATCTAATTGAAACCGATAACAAGATGATCCTGGAACCCTGAGATTTGAAGGGAAGGATAAAGGACAGGATTAAGTACAAACTAATAGAAGAACCTGAATTAAATATGAGTAAGGAGACACTGTTTGGTACATTACCATGCAACTGTAGGAATAGTCCGTTTAGGCTAAAAGGCTCGCAAAATAGGATTGGGAAAGAGCTGCAACATCTGAGTAAACCCAGCCTTACTCATGGAAAAGAGA
>NW_006922497.1:303259-311502 GCF_000298275.1 Orycteropus afer afer | reverse complement strand
GGGGGGGCTGTTTTTCTTGCTATCTTTCTAACTTTTTAAAAATATATTTTGAATAGGGGCCCTGTTTTTATTGCTATCTTTCTAACTTTTTAAAAATATATTTTGAATAATTTCCTTCTCATTTATTGCATTTATTTCTTTGTGTGTGCTTGTATGATTGTTCTTGTTTGTTTATGCAGTTTGAATTTTTTTTTCTCTTGTTTTTATTTTTTTCATGATTTTGTATTTTGTTTTTTTCCTGTCTAACTTAGTGGGAGAGAGCAACCTTCCCCATACAAACCAACCATACCAGCACTTTCTGCAGCCTCACCCACTTAGTGAGGGCCATCACTTGCTATCACACCAACTGAACAACAATAGATATCATCCAAAACCAGCTCAACTCACCTTCAACTACTCTTTAAGAAAAGCTATCAGAGATCTGTGCACATAATCTCATTCTCTACCACACCCATCATGAGGCAGTTGGAGAGTGCCTAAGTGTTAACAACTAGAGAATAGAGGAGCACAGTAACCTGCTCACACATATATATCAAAAGAAAATAAAGGAAAAAAAAATATTGCATGAATCACACCAACATGCAATCACAAATTAAACATAAGTACAAGACCACAATGTCTCAGAAATAACAGACCATCACAGTCCACGCAAAGAAACAAAATAAAGTAGTAGAAACAAGGGACCAGGATACAATCCCAGAAAACATCCCTGAGGTAGAAGCAACATTGGAACTCCTTGATAAGGAATTCAAAAAATTATATTTGGGTACCTTCAATGGATAGAGAGACAGGAAAAGGAAAACACTGACAAGATTGAGGAGACATTGACAAAATTAATAAAAACATAAAGAAAATTCTATAACAATTTAAAAAACAATATAAGAACAAATTAAAAAAATAAACAAAAAGTCAGAAATGATACAAAAACAACAAACAGAAATTCAGAAAATTAATGGTAAGATTTCAGAAATAGATAACCCATTGAATAGGCAAATGAGTATTGTCAAATCAAAACAAGACAGAATTAATGAGATTGAAGATAAATACCTTAATAGTACTTTGATAAGGGATCAATCAGACAAAAGATCAAAACAAAATGAAAAAACCTAAAATTCATGTGGTGGGTTTGAACCTACAGCATTCTGGTTAGCAGTCAAATGCCTTAGGCCATATGCTATATTGTGGTGATTTCCTTTTGGGGCCTATCCTGTTTGGAGTTCATTGAACTTCTTGAATGGATATATTCTCATCTTTCATCATATCATGAAAATTATTTTCCAACAAAACCTCAGAAATTTTCTCTGTGGTCTTATCTGTCTCTTCCTGTTCTGAAATTGTGATTACATGTACGTTATTCTTCTTGAAACAGCCCCCCCCCAAAAAAAAAATAAAAGTACAATATCTGGAGAGGAAGGAAGGAGAGTAAAGAGCTAGAGTAAAAGAATAATAAAGAAAAAGTGGGAACACTGCAAAAAGAAAAACAAGGAATGGGAAGAACCAAAAGAAATAAAAAAAATAAGGGAACCAGGAAAAGAGAAGAGAAAAAAAGAAAAAAAAAATCAACAAGACTGGAAGTTATTTCCTTCAAAAGATTAATAAAATTGAGGAACTATTGGCAAACTTAACAAAAGAAAAAGAGGAGATGCAAATAAAATGAATAAGAAATGAAATGTGTGATGTCACCACAGAACCAAGAGAGAAAAAGAGAAAAATACCAGGATATTATGAAAAACTATACTCCAACAAATTTTAATACCTAGAAGTAATGTGCAAATTTCTAGAAATACACTATTTATCTAAACTAACACAGACTGAAGTAGCTCTGGACAGATCATAACAAAAGAAGAAATTTAACAGTTAAAAAAAAAAAAAACTGCCAACAAAGAGAAAGGCCTGGCACAGATGATTTCACTGGAGAATTCCACCAATCATTCAGAGAACAGTGGACACCAATCCTCCTCAATCCAGGATATAGAAAATGAAGGAGTCCTCACAAATACATTGTTGAAACAAATATAATCCTGATTTAAAAAACTAGGTAAAGACACCACTAGAAAGGAAAACTACAGACCAATATCCCTCATGAATATGAATGCAAAAATCTTCAATGAAATCCTCAAAAAAAAAAAAAATAATAATAATATATCATGACCAAGTGAGGTTCATACAAAGTATGTAAGGAAGTTTCAGTATTAGAAAAGTAGTCAATATATTCCATCTCATAAGTAAAATAAAGGAAAAGAATCACATGATCATATAAATAGATAAAGAAAACACATTTGATAAAACCCACCACCCATTCCTGACAACAACTCACAGCAAAATAGGAATAGAAGGGACATTATTCAACATAATAAAGCATATATGTGCAAAACCAACAGGCAACATTATTCTCAATGGAGAGAAAATGAAATAATTGCCCTTGCTAACAAGAACCAGAAAAGGATACCTTCTATCTTCACTTCTGTTCAACATTGTACTAGAAGTCTCAGTCAGGGCAATAAACAAGAAAGGAAAATCAAAGGCATCCAAATTGGGGACTAAGAAGTAAAACTGTCCCTATTTGCAGATGATATCATCTTATACATAGAAAACCCAAGAAACTCAGCAAGAAAACCAATGGAATGTATTGAAAGATTTAGCATAGTGGCAGGATATAAGATCACCATACAAAAATCAGTTGTACTCCTCCACACCAGCAAAGAAGTCTCTGAAAAGGAAATAAGGAAATCAACACCATTTACAATAGCTTTGAAAAGTTAAGATACTAAGAAATAGAACTTACCATGGACATGAATGGTCTGTACATCAAAAACTACAAAACACTACTTCAAGAAACTGTAAGAGATCTACATAAATGCAAGAACATACCATGCTCATGGATAGGAAGATTGAACATTGTGAAAATGTCAGTACTGCCTAAACCAGTACAGTCGACACAATCTAGATCCAGATTCCATCAACATTTTTTAAAGACATGGAAAAACCAATCACTAATTTTATATGGAAAAGAAAGAGACCTTGGATAAGCAAACTACTAATGAAGAAGAAGAACAAAGTAGGAAGTCTCATACTCTCAGCTCTCAAAATCTACTATATAGCCACAGTTGTCAACACAGGCTGCTATTGGTACAATGACAGACACAGACCAGTGGAACAGAATTGAGAACTCAGAAATAGATTTATCAATCTATGTTCAGCTGATCTTTGACAAAGGGCCATAATACATTCATTGGGGAAGATATTGTCTCTTTCACAAATGATGCTAGATATCTTTTTGTAGAAAACAGAAACATGATCCATACCTCACACCAAACACAAAAAATGAATTCCAGATGGATCACAGACTTAAATGTAAAACCCATAACTATAAAGTTCATCACAGAAAAAATAGGGGCAAATTTAGGGGCCCTAATTTATGGCATAAATAGACTATCCAGCATAACCCAAATGCACAAACACCAGAAGATAAACTAAGTAATTGAGACCTTCTAAAAATTAAATTCTTATATGTATCAAAAGGCTTCTCCAAAGGAGTATAAAGAGAACCTACAGAATGGGAAAAAAATACTTGGCAATGATATATTGGACAAAGGATTTATCTCTAAAATTTATAGAAAACTCCAACACCTCAAAATGAATAAGAGAAAAAAATCCAATTAAAATATGGGCAGAAGAAAAGACACTTCACCAAAGAAGATATTTAGCAGCCAAAGACACATTACGAAAAGTTCATGATGATTAGGTATTGGAGAGATGCAAATAAAAAAAGCATGTGAGACCATCTTACCCCAACATTAATAACAAAGTTCAACAAGACAGAAAACAACAAATGCTGGCGAGGTTGTCAAGAGATTGCAAATCTCCTACACTACTTGTGGGACTGCAAAATGTTACAACCACTGTGGAAATCAGTATTGTGATTCCTTAAAAAGCTGGAAATAGAAATACCATTTGATCCAGCAATCCCATTACTAGGTATATATCTTAAAGAACTGAGAGGCAGAGTTCCAGTAAGATGATACAATAGGTAGGCAAACTACACAGACTCTCTTCAACAAAGAAAAGGAGAGCAAGTTAACATAGATACAGAAGATAATCCTGAAGTGGACTAAACTCTAACTAGTACAAAATCCTGCATGAAAACACTGAGAAAGGAGAAATACAGAACTGCTGTCTGTCAGCGATCCTGATGGCACAGACAGCTTGGATATTGCCAAGTGGTATTAGAACCTAAGAATGAACCTAAAAATTGGCCCTGGTAGCCAGGGGCAGCACAGAGGACTGCACTAGTGGCTGGTGAATAAAAGGGGAAGCAAACTATCCCTATTTGCTGATGATATTATCCTATACCTAGAAAACCCAAGAGACTAAGTCAAAAATCTACTGGAACTAACTGAGAGATTTATCTAGTGGCAAGATACAATATCAACATGTAAAAATAAACAAACAAACAAACAAACAAATAAATAAACAGTTGGATTCCTCTACAGCAGTAAAGAGATTGCTGAAAAAGAAACACGAAAGTCAATACCATTTAAAATAATTACCAAACAAATAAAATACTTGTAATAAACCTTTCTGGGATAAAAAAAAAAAAAAAAAAATACAAAGAAAACTACAAAAGACTACTTCAAGAAACCATAAGAGATCTACATAAATGCAAGAACATACCATGCTTGCGAATAGGAATATTGAACATTGTTAAAATATAAATTCTACCCAAAGTAGTCTATACATTCAATACAATCCAAATCCAAATACCATCAATATTCTTTAAAGATATGGAAAAAGCAATCACTAACTTACATGGAAAGGAAAGAGACTTCAGTAAACAAAGCACTATTGAATAAGAAGAACAAAGTAGGAAGTCTCACACTCCCAGATCTCAAAACCTAATCTACAGGCATGGTAATCAAAACTGCCTGGTATTGGAACAATGACAGACACATAGACCAATGGAATAGAATTGCAAACCCAGAAATAGATCCATATACCTATGGTAAGCTGATCTTTGACAAAGGGCAGAAATCCACTAAATAGGGAAGAATTTGTCTGTTTAAAAAATGGTCCCGGCAAAACTGGATATCCATTTGCAGAGAAATGAAACAAGATAAGATCCCTACCTCACACCAGATATAAAAACTAACTCCAGATGGATTTAAGACTTAAATATGAAACCTAAAGCTATAAAGTTCCTCAAGGAAAAATTAGGGCAAATTTAAGGCTCTGATATATAGCATAAATAGACTATCAAGCATAACCCAAAATGTACAAACAGCAGAAGATAAACTAGATGAATGAGACCTTCAAAAATTAATTTTTTATATGCTTCTGAAGACTTCTCCAAAAGAGTCAAAAGAGAACCTATAGATTTGGAAAAAATATTCAGCAATGTCATATCTGACAAGGGACATATCTCTCAACAATAAAAAGATGAATAATCCAATTAAAAAATGGCAGAAGACATGAATAGACACTTCAACAAAGAGGATATTCAGCTGGCCAACAAACATGAAGAAATGTTCACAATCATTAGCCTTTGGAGAGATGCAAATCAAAAGAACAATGAGATACTATCTTGTCCCAGCACTAGTAGCAAAGTTCAACCAGACAGAAAATAATAAATTCTGGCAAGGATACAGAGAGAGTGGGACTCTCATATACTGCTGGTGGGACTGTCAAATGATACAACCACAGTGTATGGTTGTTCCTTAAAAAGTTGGAATTAGAAATATCATTTGATCCAACAATTCCATTACTAGGTATATATCTAAAGAATTGAGAGCCAGGACAAGAACAGATATGGGCACACCCATGTTCATCACTGCACCATTTATAATAGTCAACATATGGAAACATCTAGGTGCCCATCAACAGAAGAATGGATAATCAAACTATGGTGTATACACACAATGGAATACTATACAACCCTAAAGAATAACGTAGAGTCTGCAAAACACCACATAACACAGATGAACTTAGAGCACATGCTGAGTGAAAGAAGTCAGTCACAGAAGGACAAATACTGTAGTAGTCCATTATTGTAAAAAGTCAAAGAAAGGTTTATATATGGAAGAAAATTTTCTTTGTTGGTTACCAGGGGTGGGAGGGGAGGGGAGGAAACAGTATTAGATAGGTAGAGACAAATATCGATTTGGGTAAAGAGAAGGGCAATGCATCAAACATGAGTGATCAACACAGTGGCATTGAGGAAGAGGAAGACATAGAGAGGTGCATGGGAGGTGCACAACAAAGATGAACACTTTTTTACCTACAGTTCTGCATGGTCAGTGATGGCAAACATTGATCTATGAGTGGAGAGATGGGTGGACCTGTTGAACTTTAGGTATGTCTATGCAGGGGGGAGTGTGTCCATGAGCAGGTATAGGGTTGGCAGACAATGTTTCTACATGAATATTTGTATGTTCTGTAAGAATTCCTAGGTATATAGTGGAGCTGACAAGGGGCAAGATTGTAGTCACTTCTTGGCCACTGCCAGCTACCCAGAGGGAGTGAATAGTTGAACTGTGAGCTTGGGACCATACTCACAAGGCACAGCAAGTTAAATTGACATAACATATTGCATAGAACCTTTTTTTCACATCTAACTTTGGTGAGTAGCTACTGTGACATTAAAAGCTTGCAAGACGCCATCTAGATTCAATGGTATGTTTCTCCTCATCCAGAGCAAAGAACAATGAAGAAAACCAAAGATTCACAGAAACAGTTAGCTCAATGGACTGGTACATCATGTGATCCTCAGCCTATACGACTATGACACAAGAAGAACTAGATGGTTCCTGGCTACCACTGTCAACCACTCAGAGGGAAATCTGTGTAGGAGATCCTGGACAGAGTGGGAGAACAATGTGGAACAAAAGTTAAAATCATTACCAAAAAAAAAAAAAGTTTTTGGGGTATCAGATTTGCTGGTCTGATAAAGCCTGATAGAACCCCTGAAACTATAGCCCCTAGCTGCCCTTCAGGTCTGGAAATGAACCCTCTCCTATGGCTTCTGGCCAAACAAAAGACTGGCATATTAGCTGAACATTTACCTTAGATAGATGCAATCCTTGGAGATATCAATCATGGGAGAATAGAAAGGCTGTGTATGCACAGGAAGACAGCTCTGGAGACAATAGTGCATTGGAGGGAAGGACAGAGGGAAGAGGTAACTATGGGGAGGAAGTGGGAGGGGAGCTGTTGCATTGTGGGAAATTGCAATCAATGTCATGAGACAAAGTGCATGTGCTGCTGTATGGAATGTGAATTTATTCTGTAAACTTTCACCCAAATCACAATAAAAATAAAAAAATAAAAAAATAAATAAGAAGAAGAAGAAGAAAAAGAAGTGAGAGGTAGGACCTGAATAGATATATGCACATCCATGTTCATCACAGCACTACTCACAATAGCAAAATGACAGAAAAAACCTAAGTGCCCATCAGCCAAGGAATGGATAAACATACTGTGGAGGATACACACAATGGAATACTATGCAACCTTAAAGTACAATGTAGAATCTTCAAAATACTTCATAATGTGGATGAACTGTGAGACATGATGCTGAGTGAAATAAGTCAAACACAGAATGACGAATATTGTATTACTCCACTGCTGGAAAACGTCAAGGACAGATATATACATGGAAGGAAACTTTGTAGATTGCCAGGGATGGGAGAGGGGAGAGGAAATTCCTAGATAGGTTGGAAAAAAAACTATATACACACACACACACATATGTATACACACACACATATGTTCTGGTTACCTAATGCCGCTCTGACAGGAATATACTACAATGGGATGGCTGAATGGCTGAACAAACAGGAGTTTATACTCTTACAGTTCAGAAGGCTAGAAGTCCAAGTTCAAATGCCAGGCTATATGAAAACCCCTCAACATTGAGCTTCAGCTCTGCCTCTTGCTCCTGGTGTACTGATGGTAGAGGTCATTCTTCATTCAGGCAACTACTGGCTGCTGAGGTTATGAAGCCCAAGGAAGACAATTAAAATGGCACAGTCCCAATGTTACCAATTCACACAGCAGGCCATCAATTCAAGTTCATTGAAAGTCCCAAGGTTGGCAGAGCATGGCAGGCTGCTAGCTCTTTCTCATATACCAGAAGCAGACCACATACCCAAAGACAGCTACTCAGCTGCTCACAGTAGATTCCACCATGGAGGTGATTACCAGTCTCATCATGGGGAATACTACATCCAGCTGCCCAGTCACTCAAC